>NW_009604288.1:645-14525 GCF_000690535.1 Cariama cristata | reverse complement strand
GAGCCTCTAAAGCACCGGCCAGGCTTGAAAATAGACTTACCTCTTTGATTTTTCTTCCTTGCTTAGCTGCCCTTTGCAGCCACTCCGCATTACTTCTGCGCCCGCCGGTCCGAGCCTTCCTGCGGGCGGGCAGGGTTGCCCTGACCAAAACACGTTCCAGAAAACTTTGTTGCCTGACCTCTTCTCAGTCTTTTCCTTAGCTCTTCAGCACCTTTCCTGTATTCACTGTTCTCCTCTCTCCCCCGACTCCTGTAATCGCTGTCGAGAGTATCTTGTATTCTAGTCAAGTGCTAATGGATGGGTTTATTTTCAATTTTGTGCATAGTTGCGGAGTTTACAACTATAGCCAAAAGACAAGTTTGTAATGTCTAATCTCTGTACAGAAAGGTGTATAACAATTATTCTTTTTAAAGTTTTGTGGAACAGCTGAATGCAATGTTCCACAAAGCAAACAAAATAAATAATGGCATATAGCCATCACCTGTCTGTAATAAACACTCTGATGTTCCTCAGAATCTCTCATTTCTCTAGTTCTATGCAGTTGTGTGATGAATGGGTAACATTTTGAAAGTGAATTGTTGAACTTTAAAGGAGAATTGGGAGTTCATGAACGAAGGAGCGTAGATCACAAATATAGTGTATAAAAATACACTAACTTACTGGAAGAGTAGTTTCCAAAGGTTAAGTGGAGAAATTGGCAACAGTGGGCCTAAAAAATGCAGTTGTGTGATGAATGGGTAACATTTTGAAAGTCAATTGTTGAACTTTAAAGGCGAATTGGGAGTTCATGAACGAAGGAGCATAGATCACAATGAGCTAAAAATACACTAACTTATTGGAAGAGTAGTTTCTAAAGGTTAAGTGGAGAAATTGGCAACAGTGGGCCTAAAAATCCTGAAACTGCAAAATGTGAAGTTTCTGGTGTGTCTTTTCAGAACTAGGAATACTTTACTAAATGTACAAGTAGCTGAGTGTTAATGCAGCTCATCCCAAGCTTGAGATCAGCTCTCAGAAACTGACAGGTGCTGCATCTGGGCTGGACAGTGTTTGACTCCGATGGTTCAGGACTGGAAAGTTCAGAAAAATTCTTTTCTATATTGTGATAGTTAATTTTGAACTACAAAAATAGTTACTATTCACTTACTCTAGAGAGTTTCTTAATTAGCGTTTGTGCTTTTGTTTCTTCCTTCTTCAGGTGCCTCCCTCTCCCTAGGTGCCTACATGGTAAAAAAAGCACCCAAAGATGGGCAGTGTGTGAATAGTTTGCAGCTGTTGTGTTAGAAGCTGATGTATCTTCAAGTGGACATGTGCGGCAGGAGTTTTTAGTTCCTTGTTCCTGCAGAGTTCCAAATTCCTTACTACAGGAAACTACTTCTTTGCTAAGGTAAGATGTTGTTCATCAGCTGGCAGAAAACACTTTAGCTCGCTTTCTGGAAGGCCATGTTTCCTGGTCTCTCCTGAGTGTCTACCGTTCCACTTAATGTCAAATTTAAGAAAGAAAGATATTTTGCCACATTATTTTTGAAGTGTGTCACTCTAGCTACAGAGAACCTATGTGTTTAATTCTAGATTGTGTTTTCCTGTACAGGCTGTCTATCCAAAATTTAGGTGTTGAAATACTACAAGTACCATATCAAGACTTTTTTTTAATATTTAGCTCCCATTTATGTGGAGAATGATGAACTTCCTCAGTAGTTTCCATACTGTGATGGTAATTGTTGTCAGTTTGGGGGGAGAAAAAGGCAGTTACAAAACTGAAATCAGCGTGGAAGTTGACTAGACTTCTGGTTTGGCTTGCGAGCCAACTTGAAGCTTGTAGTCATTTGAGCGAGGTACAGTGTTCTTTTAAGGGACTGGGTGGGGTATTAGCAATTAATTGAAGGTTTCTTCTTGTGCCCAGGGGAGGGTGCAATTAACTTCCAGCATGAATTAATACTTTCTGAGTTTCTTGGAATGGTCTGAGGCAGGGTCAGGGTCTGTGAAGCTAAATGTACTTCACTTAGTATCCCAGATTAAGCAATCTAAATCCTGGTTGGGATAAGCAAAAGAAGAGGATGTCCAAAGTTCACTTTACTTTTGTGCAATCCCAGTAATGCTCAGGTCACATTGCTTTATGCATGTAGTAGTATAAAATTTTAAATATCGGTAATGTATATATATGCATACTAGATGCACTGAAGCCATAAGTTTCCTATTAAAAAAAAAGTGGCTGTGCTTTGTTCTTGAACTGATCTAAACTCTGATACTACTGATGACAAGAACTGCAGGTAGCGAATGAGTGTCTCAGTTCTGAAGTTTGCTTACTGTTGCTTGGTCTGAAAGCAAATTTTGAGATTTGCTTAGTGTTGCTGAGCCCCTGTTAAGATGGCATGATGGAGAATATTATTTCTATAGGGCTGTTGATGTATGCAGGCTGTTGTGGGCTCCCTAGCTAAGGAGAAATGGAGTATCCACAAGATAGGAAAGGATGAACTTTACATAGAGAGGTTTGAGGAGTGCCTTCACTAGAGCAGGTATTGTTTCATGTATTAAGATTGTTTTTTCTTGAAAACAATACCTTTTTGATTTTGTGTGTTTTCTTCCCTCTTTTCTTCTTCATTCTTTCTTTCTTTAATCTATGCAAAGAGATTTTATGTAAGGCTACTATTTTGAAAGAGAAACTAGGCCAGGGCTGTATACGTAGGGACCAGTGGTTGAGACAGTAGTAAAGGACTGTTCCAGGTTTAGTTTGCTGCTTTCTGAGAGGCTTCTTGATGATAAATTATGTGGGTTTGTCTCAGTAGTGGTCTGAAAAATAGTTCTAATTCGGTATTTCATGTGTTGGATGCTAAGTGCCTGAATGGTTACGAGGTTCACTAAAAGAAACCAACACAAGTAACTGAGTAATTCTCCTTTAAATACGAGTTTTCTTTGGTTTTCCTAAAACAGAGTGTAGGGTTTGAAGCGTAGCAGTAACAAAAAGATGAGGAATAGATTTTAAAGATCCTTCTCAGTTGGTGTAGAGATCTGAGTTTTTTCTCTAGTACTGATCACTTTTAATTTATATTTTTGTAGGACCAGCTTGAACTGACCTGTCATGGCATCTAACAAATTTGTCATTAAGGTAAGTAGAATGTCATAGCTTTCATTTAAAAAAAAATAAATCTTTAATGCTGCTTAGGATGTATGTATGTTGATTTTAAAAGTTAATAATGAAGAGGTACATCCTTAAGGCATATTTTGTTTCAGCTTTTCTCTCTTTGAAAGCAAACTTCTAGAATTGCTGATGTATCACGACAGAGTGTGTCTGAGGTCAGCTCAAGATTAGAATCATGTAACTAAAAGTGATTAGTTGTGTAATTAGAATTAGAAACTGCATGAATTCTCAGTAAAACAGTATTTGCTACCTGAAATAGATTTTAGAGTTGATTCTTCTCTTACTGTAATCTTGCAATATTATTTGTGTACTTCCCAGGTAATCTCAGAGTTCTTGGTTTAAAGCGTAGCAATGTTCTTAAACTATTTATCACATTCGACTCTTTATTTGCATCTTTTTTTGCCTCTTTTTCCGTTTTCAGGGATTAGTTGTCTTGCATCCAGTAAAATACCATTGCGGTTTATTTTGCAAACAGTCTCTGACTTCTGGTTATGTATCTGAAGAGTAATGCTTTTCAAAACATTGTGTAATAAACATAACACTTCATAATTCTTCTACCATAACTGTATCAGCTTATCAATAAATAAAACTAATGGGTGAGTAAAAATTGTGAAACCTTCTCTCTTGTTTCTGTGTTCCTGTATGTCTAGAGTAGTTTAAGTAATGCATACATTTCGAAGTGATTAGCACAATATATTATTCTCTTGGAAATGTTTTTTCCAGGAATTTTCTTAACGGAAGAGAGACTTTTTCCTCTGTGGATAAGCTTGGGCTTTTTATAGGGCAGCTACGAAAACCTTCCTGGCTGTTCAGGCTGTGAAAGCTGTTGAAGCTTGGTTTTGTGGGTAACCAACCTGTTCAACAAGCAGACCAAACAATTTTCCGTGCACTATGTGTTCTTTTCCAAGGAAAACTGCTGTCCTTTAGTGGAACATTTGCTTTTTTTGTTTAACATGACAGTAAACCTTAAATTGACAGTATCTTGTCTATACTATTCACTGGTGCTGAATTGATACAGGAGCTAAAACAAGTATCTTTGATTTTGAGCACGTTTTAGCTGATACTCTTTGTGCCACTGGTGTGGGTAACAACAGGAGCTGAGGCTGAAGCCATTGTTTTTCTCAGCTGAGAACTCTCGATACCATCGATATTAATGTAAGTGCCCGAGTGGTGTGGGTTGAAATCTCTTTACTAGATAAAAAGCCTTAACATATTTGATTACTGACCTGAATTATTACAGCTTGCTGATTCAGCATAGACACTTTACTGGTATTTAGCATGTACCCTGGCAATCACCAAGTCATTTATCATTACTGACTCTCTGAGCAAATGGATAGGTTCTCATTGAGCACCCCCTTGTAGGTAGGCAATATCACAGATACAACTTTGTTTTCTTTCTGATAATATTTGAGAAATGAGGATAAGTTTTTGCATGTACTGAATGCTGAAAATTGACTAATTAAGAGGAAAACACCTATAATGTGTTTAATGGCTTTGCTTCTTAACAACACATAGGTTACATGAGAATCTCTGTACCTCCAATGTAATGGTCAATTATTTTCAGTAGAGGGAGTAGTTGGCCTATTTTTGAAAGGTGAGCCTAAGCTTGGTTTTATGGGCAATTAAGAGTGATTGAAATAAAATAATTGATGCAGTAAAATAGCTTTAAACTTTAATACAAAAACTGCAGTTAGGTCCTAAACACACTTTCTTCACTTGCCGAGTGGCTGGATGCCATAATGTTGCGATGTGCAATAGATAATATTTTATGCAGGTTAATTTTATCAGCAGTTTTCAGTTTTAGGAAATAGTGATACTCCATAAAGTGCTGCATGGTAAAATACCCTGAAATCTGGAAAATAAGACATATGAATTTAATTAAGGTTTCTCTGTGTGTTACCAAAATATTTTACTGCTGTTCTGAGAAATAAATCTTAACTTTAATTGGTGAGGCTTAAAGCAAAATCATGAACTCTATGTGGATTTGAAAAATAGTATCACTAGGGCCTTGTTTAAAACTTTGGACAAACTAGAAAGAATTGCTCTTCCAAAATTGTGTAAATTGACTTTATTCATGCCAAACTGCAGAACTAAATATAGTATTTTTTTATGACTGCAATAGAAAAATTTCATTTACTGTTTTCTGCAATTTGTTCGTTTGCCAAACACTGAAAGACTTTAAGTTGTTACTACATTTCAATAGCTCAGCTCAAAGGGAGGCTTTTTTTACTTTGTCATTTCCTACTTTGAGAAATTAAGAGCTATGTTCTGTCTCAGATTTGTAGGCTTTTGCTAGCACATATCTTAGATTAAGGGAATTATAGTTTCAGTGTTCCTTCCGGTCATCCAGCACACTCTGCAATTGATTTTTCAGCAGTGTTCCTTGTTACCAATTTCAATTATTGTGCACTGAAAGTGTATATGAAGCTTCTTGGTCCTTCCTACTTCAAACTTCTTGCTTGCTTTAAATTGCAAGTTCCTTTGAAGCAGTGAGCATATTTTTCTGTTTTATATTGGGAACAAAGGTAGAAGTACTAGAAATGGTTGGACGGAAAAATGGCAGTATGACGGTAATGTGGTCAGTTTTCTCCTTCATTTTGCTTGTGTATATGTCCTTTACTTTTTTATTTTGATGTATCTTAGTGTAATCGTTAAGGTACTGATTTATAACCAAAGGCATTTTAACATCTGTCTTTGTATACGTTAGAAGTGCTCCATGAAAGAAAGTGTGCATAGGAAGAATGTTGATTATAGGCCCTAAGAGGAGGTAGAAGGAAATGGAAAGAGATCTCCCTGTCAGACAGTATCCTAGTATGTACTTACAGCACTGTACGGGTCATTTTAGGGTCTGCTCACAGACCTGTAGAAGGTATTGTCTTTGGTCTGGAGTAAGAAAATGAGCAGTTTATTTTGACAGGGCCTTTTTTGATATTTCCATGTGTGTTTAAATATGTTAGCAGATTTCTAATCCTAAAGCTTCACCATATCTCTGGCCTTTTCAGTGCTGTGTGTTTTTTTTTTTATAGTCAAAATGTAATACAGCGATAGCATGTCGACAAAGATTTCTGCATCAGATGTGTCTGTTTGGATGATTCCTAGATGATATCTAAGTGGGCTGGACAGATTAAAGTTCACATTTCTGTGAAGTGTGTCCCTTAAATTAGCTGATCAATTTTTCCATAAATATTTTGCCTTGTGAGAAAGTGCTCTGTTTGTTTCTTCTTGTGAGTTGTTTGGACAGAAAAAAACTAAGGAGATGAGTAGGTTTTCTTATCTAATTGTTTAATTTTCTCTGATTCCATATAATGAGTAATAGAGGATAATATAGCAGTAAAATGCATTTACTAAGTCCATAGATACATGAATACAGTGCTCTCAAGTGGAGAGCGAGAATAATGAATACTGTTTGTGTTTAAAACAATTTTTTTGTATGTTGTGACTGCTCAGTTACTAGACGGATACTAATATGCTATTTTTACATACATAGTTTTGAACTTGTTAGCATACTGATTCCTAGTTTGAGAGCTAGTTTTTTTTGAGAGTGCTTATTTAAAATAACTGATAAATACAGTGTTTTCTGATGTCCATTTCTTTTCCCCATTGCAAAACTAAGACATTTGTATGTGAAATTCCTGTAGTTGGAGTACTCTCAGACATTTCAATAGAGATGTGCTAAGATTTTCTGTGATTAGATAGAATTTGTAAAGATAAAGGTGGTTGAATTTTACGTGTACAGTGTGTTCTTATATTTGCTTTTTAAGTCTTTAAAAATTAAGAAATAGTGGTATTGACCACTAAATAGTGGTTTTCTAGAGATGGAGTTCTCCTAAACTGGCGTTGGTCAGAACTATAAATACAGGTGAATGCAATTGTTATTATCAAATAGCATCATATACTTCACCCAGCTGTGATGTTTGTTTCTATAAGAATGCATAAAATATGATACTCGTCTAAAAGTCTTAAAGAAAAATATAAAAAGGGAGCAGGGGGGAATATGATTTAAAATAGGAAGTAGAAAACAATAATGGATGGAGGGACATCTATTTAGTTCTCTCTCTTAACTCTGCATTTAATTCCCAGGTTTTTTGGGACCAGATATGGAGTGACTAAAGGGATGAGTAAATAAGTTCCAGAAGAAAGGAGGAAATTGGGAGGTAGGGGGGGAGGAAAATTAAGTGTACAATCTAATTCTAAACCTTCTGGAGTCAATGGAAGTTTCCTCACTGACCTCAGGGGATTAATTTTCAAGCCTAGGGAAATGATGAGTGGATGAAGACTTGAGAGATTAAAGTGTTAGCAGAAGGACAAAGGAATAGGAAGCCAGAGGGATAAACATCAGTGGTGGAAATACTGCTTTCATGGGGATTGCTTCAAATAAGGAATAAAAGGATGGTTCAACTTGCACTACTTTTTTTTGGTAACTCAGATAAATCTGATTAGTTCTGAAAGTACCAGTTGTGCCAGAAAATTAGGTTTTTGCTAATTGTGAGGACTATACTGCTGTGGCAGTGATACGGGATCTAAATACACACTATACCAAGTGATACTAATTTTTTGGGATGTAATTAATTCAAAGAGGTAATCTCCATGATATTTGCCATATGCCTTATTTCTGACCAGCGCTATCATATTTTATTCCTCCACTGTTCTGCTTCTAGATCTTGGTGGTACTGCCTACTTGACCCCTGAGTCTAGCAGTGAAGGAAGGAAGGGATGGGAAACTTAGAAGCAGACTTCAATCTCTGAGTCCGGCAAAACATCAGGGCTTAGCAGAGATGCTCCATGGGGTCACTGAATGTCTTTAGGTCCTGGGAGAGGCTTCAGCTTGCGCTGTAGGTGAAATTCTTCAATTCTTTCCAGTGAGTTCAGATGGAGGTTAGTAGGCTGGGAGGTAAAGGGATCCATGTTGCATATAGTACCTGGTAATGCTGCGTACAAACAGTTTAATGATGCAGTGATGCAGTTTTTGCTCTTGATGTTAGTATCATGAAAATTTAATATGAAAATTTTTTGTATTCTTTCATGTGGCCTCTCCCCACCCTGGACAATGTAAATGGATTCTAATATGTGGAAGTTGTCTGAGTATTTGATATATGAGTGTGTTCTGACTGGACCATGGAGTGAAAGGGAGAAGAGAGTCTGACAACACATTTTTATTCTTTCCTGATGTTTCATCCATCTAGTTGACAAGTTCCTTAAAAATGTGTCTATTTTTAAAAGCAAAATTATTGCTTAGTTTCAATTCTCAAATAAAAGTGTAGTTTCTGGGTATTTTGTGTTCCCTGCAGCACTTAGTCAACCATGACTTTGCACTATTTTTCTTGACTCAATAACCAAACTTTTCCTTAAGTAATGGTACCACAGGACATGGCACCCTGTTTCAGTATTCTTCTGCAGTCATTGCTAAGCATGAGCACTGGTGATGCTTAGCTATTGTGAAAACCCTTTAAACTGCTGATAAAATGGTGACTCATGGTCACCTCCTGAAAACAGATTCATTACCATGACTCCAAAAACTTTAGATCCCATGTCAGTGTTTCACTTCCCACACTAGTTCTAAAAGGGATGACGATGCAGTTCTTCTCTAACAGTTGACAGCTGCTCAATTAAGCTGTGACAGTGTGGTTGGCAAAAACTATAAATTCCAGACTTTTTTAGTAGTAGTTTAAAGAACTAAAATCTGTATGAGTTGTGAAGAAGTCACAATGTTATTCGCTGTGTTACTTGGAGTGTTTTCTAATGAAATTATACATTTTAGATTTCATTTACCACTACTTAATTAAGTCTTTTTTTACAGTGGATCTCACCCAAACCACACTGAAGTTAGTGGGCTTTGGATCAGAGCCTGTAGGAGTATATTGATAGCACACTGTAGCTTAACTAAGGACATACTAATTTATTTCATAAACTGTCTTCCTCAGTTCAGTTTATCTGTCTTTTTTTAAATTCAGTCTATTTATCTATAATGTCAGTGTCTAAAGAAGTTAGGTTGGAAAAATACTGAAAATTGATACAGCCAAATAATTATTAACTGATTTATATTTTATTCCAATATGAAAAGAGTAAAATGAAAACCCTCTGTTGCCAACTTGTGATTACCCAGGGGCTGCAAAAAGATAGATAAAGTAAGCATTTTCTTTGCTGCAAGCGGTGTGGTAATGAAGAGGCAAAAAGTTGCAGATTTAATAAAGAAATTTAATAATAATGTCAGAAACACTTTTGAAAAACAAACTACTATATGGAGTGAAGTGGTATGTTGATTGACAAAAAAGAACTCTTGCTACAGAAGGCAAGTTCTGTACAGTTTGTCCATATTCTAGCTCTTCTACTGTTGTGCATTGTTCTGTCCTTCTGGTTTTTAACAGAATCTGTCTGGTTTTGCCTTCGTGTGATACTGCTTGGCCAAATGAACAGAAAGAATAAACACCTTTATACAATGCATAAAACTCAGATTAGCTATAAAGGTTCATTTAGTCATATAATGAAATGGTAAATGAAGATAGAGCTTGCCAAGCCATGGTGTCTGTACCTTTGCATGTCAAGGTAATGTGTTTTTTTTATTTCCCTGCTTCACAGAATGCAGTGTTTTTAATGAGACCTACACAAAAGACAACTCTGCCTTCTTACTACAAAACAGTATTTGTAACCAAGAGATTTTCACTTGGGAAAGTGGGAAAAGAACAGTTTGTGGTCTAGATCATGTGCAGGCAGTTTTGAACCAAAATCTTAACTTCGGTCATTTGAGTGCTTCAAGATGATCTTTTTCTGTTGCCTGTCTACACTTTACTAGGAAAGTATGGTTGATTTATGAAGCCTTAAGAGCAAGTGTCATCTTTCTTGGTTTTGTCCTTTCACGTCCTTGTAGCTTCATTGAGGCTTCTTTGCTATTTCTGCTGTCTGTATGTTTTACAGACAGATCCTCTTGCATGAAATCCTGAACCTACAAACTTCAGCAAAACAAAGTTTTTATTCCTTTTCCTATGTAACTTGCCACATGCATACGAAATAGCATTGAGGTGGAGAATCGCTGTAAAGATGTTACAGCAAATGCTTGTTGAGGAATAGTTAATTGTTAGTCTTGAGGGAGAGTGAGGAAAAGAACAGAGGTAAGGAAGACTGACATGGTGGTTTTCACATGAGAAAATGTGACATAGCCACGGAACATTTTCTCAGCATTTTCGTATCGTTGATGGCTGAGGTTTGAGGATATCTGTAAAGGTACTTCAAGAACTCTAGCCTCATTTTACTCTAAAAACCTGTGCCATAGTTAAACTAAACTAAGCTCTATTCCACATGCAAGGTCCTCTTTGCAAGGCCCTGCTTAATTTCCAGGAAGTAGTAGGGTGCCTGGCATATCTGACACCACTCAACTAGTGAAACAATAGTTTATATAAGATACGGTTAAACACAGCCTTTCAAGTTCAAGCCAATATTCTCCTACTTTAAACTCAGAGGGTTGTCTTTGTTCATTGAATATACCAGTGATTTAATAGCACTCATAATTAACCAAATATACGTGGTTGTGGTTTATCCTGCTTTGTATCATACAGATAAAGGCTGATAGAAAAGAAGTGTATAGCTCTGAACATAAAATACTTGCTGAAGTAAAGAGTTGGGAAAGAGCTAAGTCTTGGGCCATTAAAGAGGATCTGTTCAATGCCAAGATCCTAGGATTTGACAGTTAGTAGGGTCATGCAGTATATAACTTTCCGTTCTTTATTTTGACATTCCTATAGTATAAAAATAGGGAGGAGAGTCATATAAGTAGCACTACCGTAGTGCATTGCCTTGCCATAACAAGGTAATCTTCAGTAGTGGAAACCAAGCTTATAAAGAGTTATTCCCTCTGTGGTATTGTCTGTAAGTCTCTGGTTCTTGTTTTACTGGGTGTTAAACTGTCATGTAGTTGCAATCCATGTCTAAGGGAATTTACAAACAATTTAGATGATAGAACTAAGTCTGACAGATCAAAAGTTGAAAATGAAGCCCATAATTTCAAAAAGCGATCAAACAAAAACATATTCTCACATCAAACAAGTGCCAAGTACTGAGTGTTTGTACTCTAATATGGAATAGCAGTGACTGGTGATTAAATCATCATTGGCTGCCGTGGGCAGAGAGAGAGAGAAATCTTACAGGTGGATTTGGAATAAAAGGACAACATTGGTTTATAGATTTTATTCAGAAAATTGTTAGAATTTGTCATTAGTTTTAGATTTTTATGTGTCAATTTACACATCTTTCAGACAGTTGAACTGAGTATTTTATTTTGCTTTTATTGTTTGGTGAAAACAAAGAAGGTGGTGTTTAGAGATGACCTTAAAAGACTTCAAGAAAATGTTAAGAAAAATGTTTCTTTGCCTATATCCCTTCACCCTGATAATTGGCAGGATTTGTGGTTTGATTTGTAGACTATTTGGAGGATACAGCTAGGAGTACTTGCTGATCATAGACTGAAAAGAGATTTAATTAGAGATGCCCAGCATATTCTACATAGTTCAGAAAGCTGCTAATTTGAAGCGATTTTCTGTAGGGCTATTAGAGATGGTTCGTATATTGTTGTCATTGTTGCTGTTTGAGAGAGGCCTACGTTATTAAGCATGTAGGAACTGTCAGGATTTAGTCTGGTTTTGTAAATTCCTGTTTGAACTATGGTACAGATTTGGGGAATGAAACATCCAGTGATGAAGGATACAATAAAAATATTGTAAGTTCAGAAGTGAATGATATTCAGATATTGTTAGAACCTACCTTTTTGTTAGAGTATCTTGCAAGCATCAAGAAATGTCACAGTATTTCAAGCTGTGCACCTGGAAAATCACTTAAAGCTCTGTTGTTGGTAGCCAGTGTTGTGACAGGGTGAGGCAGCTCTTAATCCTGTACCGTTATGAGACAGCATTCCCACTCCAAGCAGAGAAAATGAAGGTGGCAAATTACATTTTCCAGATTTGTAAGTTGGCCAGGCCGTTGGATCTGTAACACTTTGTTACAGATACCACTGATGATCGCAGACTGTTAAAATGTAGTAGAAGTTTGATCTTCATGGTGGACTACAAATTCAAAACTAGTTTAGAAGGAGAAAATAGTTCTGGAATTACCCGCAGCGTTGCTTGTCGTGTTCCTTGGAGACCCACATGTAAGCAGAGCCTCGCCTCACATTCTATTGCTCTGTCAATTTGGTATTCCTCTTTTACGTGGAGATATTGGGAATAATAGATTGTCACACACTTCAGCTTTTTTATTAAGAAGCAAAAAGTGGAGAACTTCAGTATCACCACTAAATCTCACTAGCTGTGGGCTAATTACATGGAGCTTTTTGAAATGATAGCTTAACAGTAATACGGAGCTGTGCCTGCTGCTCAGAGAGTATAGATGTTCCTGGAATAACTTCAGCTTGTATTTCCTTCTGAGTATTTCTGTTCCGTGTACGAAATGGTTGTGTCCTTAACACCAGACTTTATCTATGGAGATGCTAGTGACTTTAAATTGATGCAAATGGTAGTTTCAGAATAGAAACATAATGGTGTTTAAGAGGGTAAGCTCATTCACTGTGAACACCTCTGTTATAGTAATGACCAAATCAAAATCTTCTGTGCTGCTGATGGTTATCATCATATTGGTACTTGATTTTGAAATACTACTTCCTTCTCTTTGGATTGCCACACAGATTTAGTGGTTAGACCTTCATCAGCAAGTAGCATGCTTATTTCTCTAAATTTACCATCTGCAAATGAGTTCAGTGATCCTCAAGATGTCTAGATAAGTTCCCTTGTGTCCTGACCTAAATGGTATAGAATAAGGAGTGGATACTGTCCTCGTTTTGGCTGGGATAGAATTAATTTTCTTCCAAGTAGCTGGTACAGTGCTGCGTTTTTTGGATTTAGTGTGAGAACAATGTTGCTAAGTAGTGCGTGCTTTAAATCAAGGATTTTCAGTTTCCCATGCTCTGCCAGCAAGGAGGTGCACAAGAAGCTGGGAGGGAGCGTGGCCAGGACAGCCGACCCGAATGAGCCAAAGGGCTGTTCCGTACCATAGGATGGCATGGCCAG
Organism: Cariama cristata; assembly: GCF_000690535.1. Taxonomy (NCBI): domain Eukaryota; kingdom Metazoa; phylum Chordata; class Aves; order Cariamiformes; family Cariamidae; genus Cariama; species Cariama cristata. The sequence continues at coordinate 1,340 of NW_009604288.1, read as the reverse complement.
TATAGAAACTGGGGGGACTTGCTGGGAGGGGCCGATCACTGCTCAGGGATGGGATCGGCATCGGTCAGTGGGTGGGGAGCAATTGTATTGTGCATCACTTGGTGTTCTTGGGTTTTACTCCTCTCTCTGTCTTTGTTATCTCCCTTTTTATTATTATTACAATATTTTTTCCAATTATTAAACTATTCTTATCTCAACCCAGGGTTTTTACCTTTTTCTGATTCTCCTCCCCACCCCACTGAGGGGCAGGGGGAGGAGTGAGTGAGCGGCTGCATGGTGCTTAGCTGCTGGCTGGGGTTAAACCACGACACTGTGTCTTTTCAGTAATGGTTTGGGTCTCTATAAAACGTCAGTGTGCTACGTGTTTAAATGTTAAAGTACTAAGACATTAGTCCCAATCCATTAAAATATAATGTAGTTTAAATGTAATGCTATGTATTATCTCGCTAGTGTGGTGAAAAACAGCAAGTTTTTGTGTTTTGTTTTGGTTTTTTTTTAATGGCAATTCCCTTGTGGGCTGTGTGATGGAGGTTCCCATGTATTTAAGGTGAGGATTCCAGGCTTTTCCTTGAAATGAAAAGACTGTGAAAATTCAGTTCTCTGAGAGTTCATTCTCAGCAGGGAAGATCACCCTTGCTTTTATTTTCATGTTTATAGCAGCATCTTATAGAGGCTTACAAATCAGATGGAACTAG
>NW_009604288.1:0-627 GCF_000690535.1 Cariama cristata | reverse complement strand
GTTGTGGAACAGGCTGTGGAAGGTCAGTGTCCTATGGGGGGAGCAACTGTGGGATAAGCTTTCAGCTGTGTAACTGTTGTTGAGTAGCAGGGGTGATTGTTTAACTTCTTTAATTGCAGATAAACTGCAGATCGTAAGCATGAAATGCAATAATGTACCATTAATGTTCTAAGGAACAGATTGCACATGAACAGGTAATGGAATTGGAATGATTATGCTGCTACCTAAACGGAAGGAAAATCTGTCACGGAATACTTGTGTATTCTGGAGTTTCCCTCGGTGACTTCCATAGGAAGAAGTCATACAATCTAGTGTCATACAAAATAAATTCTCAGGCCTGCCTTTGTTGTTTTGCAGCAGTCTTCAACCGATCCATTAATGCTTCTGGACTGAAAGCTGAACGTTTACGAGTAATTCCACACTGAAGACAAAGGCATAGCATAAAGCTTTATTTAGCTAATAATAATAAAAAACCCCACCTCTGTTGGAGTCCAGTCGTAGTAGGGTACAGTTCTCCTTTGATGCCAGATAAAGTTCGGTCTAGCGGCCGGTGGTACGAAAGCAGCAGGCACTAACAAGCAGGTGGTGATAACGTTAGCGATGGAGGCAGGTGGGGGTCCCCGGGGG
>NW_009604287.1:11783-38595 GCF_000690535.1 Cariama cristata | reverse complement strand
GAGACCGGGCCAGGACGGGGCGCCGAGGTCTGGAGGAGCCAAGGGAAGGATGGCCCCTCTTTAGAGTCTCTTTGCAGTAATGCGTTTTTATAAGGCTCTGCTCGTTTGTTGGAACATGGCGAGCTAACTCTGCTGCCAGTCACACTGGCCTAGGAGCGCTGGAAAACGGGATTGATGTTTAGAGAAAATGCTACACGGAGCAAGAAGTTCAGTTTTAGATATGTGTTCATACACTTCCACAACAGTGCCCTGCGTGCCCCTCTGTCCTGGATCTCAGCTGCCTGCCCAGGCTGTCTTGTTCAGGCCTGACACGTACAGCCATTACAACAGGGCCTTGAGAGCATTTTTGTGTTTTAAATACCTTGAGTACCTGAACCACTGTGTTTGACTGAACAGCACTATATTAAATGCAGTTATTCTAGTATTCCATCAATATTTCATATACAATGTGATGCACAGCATCTGTTTTCCCATATAAATATATCCTTTTCATGGTGTTACCCTTCTTTCTTTACCCTTCTCTGTTGTCTTATTAAGATGCTTCCTAGGCCATGGTAAAAATATGTTTATAGGGCTAGAGACTGTGTACATGCCCCATATTTGGAATTTGTCTCCTAGTATAGCACACATAATTTATAATCTGAAATAAATCTACAGTATATTAATGAGTACACTGTGGATGTGTGGATGTTTATTTTGGTGTTGCTCAGATTTAGAGTAGGATGGACATAGGTCAGAGTAGGATGGACACAGCAGGTCACCACGCAAGCAAGGAGCACAACGTCTTGGAAAGGAGCTGCCCTAAAAGTTCTCAGACCTAGTAGCTTTAGGTTCGAGCTGTGCGGAATCCACGCCTGGTGCAGAATCCACGCCTTGTGCTCAGCTCCTTGACGAGCTGTTTTTCCGAGCTGGAGATCAAAAAGCAACAGTGAGCCAAAAGATTTGCCCTGCAGAAAGTGGGGCAGGGAGGAAGTTACTGGTGGCTGCAGGCTGCGGTGGGCTGGTGGAAAGCCAGCATGCGTAGCCCTCAGGCCCTGGCTTGTTCCCTCAAAGCAGGGAAGGGAGAAGTTGCAGCTACTGAGGGGCTTCAGGAGGATAACAAGCATAGGCAAGACTGTACGGATATATGTGTTCACTGTAGTAAACTGATTTCTAACCAACCGAATCATAAGCAGATATTTGAATAATTCAGTATCACGTGGACACTGATATGTGAGAGTAAGTGGACGGCATGTGCAAAACACAGTGGAAACATTGACCTCTTGCTTGAAAGAGGCTCATGCTGGAGACTGCAAAAGGATCCAACTCCTACATAGACACTGTGGTGTATAGAGTAATCTTAACAGCTAGCTTTTTTTGGTTTGATATGTGTCAAATAGAACTGGAGAAAAGTCAAGACTATTTTGATAAAAATACTGATTTAGATGCTATTTTTTCTTTAGGTGGGTTGTGGGTTTTGGACATCTTTGAGTATTGCTTATTGACTCTGTATTAGAGATACTGGTTTTTTACATCTATTATGGCTAGAAGAAATTCTAGTCACATAGACTGGAACATTTATTCTCATATATTTTGGCCTTAACACAAGATGGAAAATAAAAATAGTTGAAAAAAAAATAGTTGAAAGTAAAGTCAACTGAAGGCATACACTTGCTGGAAACCAGTCATCATATTCCCATAGCATGTGGTGGTAAAGTCCAGTCTCTGATTTTTCAGATCTCTTGAGAAGTGTTCAGGTTCATGCTGACAAGTTGATGACAATTCTCATATACCACAAAGCACTATAAATTGATGCTTTCATAATATTTCACATTTTTTAAAACTAAAATAGAGTTGTCCAACACAGGAAAAGCATGGATTGCTACCTTTTGATAGCAATAAATAACTGCTTGCATAAATATTATTTCTATCACCAAAATTCTACCTTACATTTCAGTAAGGTAGCTCATCCCATAGTTGCAATCCTGTTAACGTTATTTGGCTGAATCAGTACAAAATGCCATTTGCAGTTGGAGACTTCTGGGTGCTGGATTGCTCTTACCTTCTTTTCCCCTTTTGCAGCACAGGCTGGTAAGGACTCTTCTTGGAGAAGCTCTGTTGCGAGAGGCCCAGATAGGGCAGGGAGTTTCTCATTTATGCCCATCTGCTTGCACAGCAGCTTGGGCATCTGTCAGAAAGTAACCCTGCAAACCTCACGTATTTGGAAGAAAAAGGGGTTTGTGATGGCTGGGGCACAACGTTCCACCGTTGCTGTCTGTGGCTTCTTCCTCTGTGATGGGGATGACAGTGGCCTTCCCTGAGGTGCTGCTGCTTCCCAGCTGTTGGCTGTTGATGATTATTCTCTATTCAGAAAGGATATTGTAAAACAATCACATTTCCAAGAAAATGTCAGTCTGTGCAAGCTTGTTGATAAATTATTGTTAAATATTTGCATAATATAAAAGGAGTGAGAAAGTAAGATCCCCACTTCAATTTTATCCTGGGCCACGCTAGCTCTGTCTGATATTGCTTCCAGCACACCTGCAAAACTCTGAGAAAAACATTTGAGCTATACCCTCTGGAACAGATCCTTTTGGGCAAAAAAGCCAGTGAAAAACAGCTATACTCAGAGTTATCCTAAAAATATTCATAGTATCCTGTCTTCTCATCAAAAGCTACAGGAACCCCTTAGGAAATGACAATATACTGTAGCACTTAGGGATGATGGTGAAGATATATATGTGTGTGTATACACATATTAAAAAATATCTGGTGATTATATAGATATATAGACACAGAGTTCTAGAAATATAGAGATATCATCCGATGCCATTAAACCTATTAAAATGGCAAAAGAGCAATTGGCTGAAGCTGAGTCCAGACGAGATTCAGGTGATGCTGGTCAGAAGAAGATGTCTTTAAAGGCCAAAGCTTTGTTCCCAGTTTCTGCTAAGGGCATCAGGCCATCACTTGACCAACTGGTGCAAGGCCCTGGGATTCTGTCTGGTTCCCCACAGAGAGCAGGTGATGAGGTTGAATAAGTTTGCAAAAATGCCTTCTTGAATATCCTCTTTGCTGGTAACCTTAACAAGCACTTGGCCATGGCATTTGTCTCCTCCGTGCCGGCACAAGTAACTTGCTGAAGCCAAAATCAACCCACAGCTGGGGGCCTGGCTGCCCGCTCTCCTCATGCCATGGCTTCTGTGAGCTCCACAGCCTGGCTCCAGTCTTGGTTGCCGTCCAGCACCAGGAAGATACGTTGCCTTCCGTTTTGAAATCAATTAATGAATGTATCAATCCCCAGCTATGGCAAAATTTGTGACGACAGCTCTGCCCCTGGGGGATGGTGGGGGTGACAGGGCCAGAGAGGTGATGTAGGAAAAGCCCCAGTCTCGTGGAAGAACATGTGCCGCTGGAGCAACATCTCAGTGCTGGGAGCTGTACCTGATGTTAGAAAGCTGTCGTTCAAGGGAAAGCCTCTGCTCCAGTTGTGGTGCTAACAAATAAAAAGTGCCATTTAGTCCTCAGCTCCTTTCACTTCTCCCGGGATGAAACAAAGCAAAATCACCAAAGTAGCTTTCTCAGGCAGAGATTTGGCTTTATAACACGCATGAGACTCCCTGAAGGACAATGGCCTCTCCTCATCTCAAGATCCTGCCAGAGCTGGCAGCCCTTACTAAATCCACTAGAAGAGCCCTGAAGGTGGTCTGACAGGGAAACGTGGATAACAGAGAAACTTGTGTCACTCCTAATGGTGTTCTTAGAGAAAATACTACTTCTTCCTGTGAGGTAGGATTCATCAAATATGTTTGAAATCTACATATTTTTAAAAAGAAAGAGTATGCAGAATCCTGTGCATCAACTGGAGAAGTCTGAGAAGGTATTTTTTCCTTTGTGTTGTCCATAATAAGTGATAACATTACCAATATTGTTATGTCTTCTTAGCAAATAACTCTGCCTGGTTTCAGTTGCTTGCTAGGTTTAATTCACCCTACCTGTCATATCACTACAGCATTTTGCTGGTTGTTAGTGTTGTGGTAATGTGCGGAACACCACCTAATTTGTACATCAGAGGTTAATATTCCCATTCCAGTTTAATTTGCATTGCAGGGGTATATTCAAGGAAGCTGATTTCCATGTCTTGATAGAGGAAATTAATGGTAGAAATTATAACAAATTGTCAAATTATGGTTCTGAATATTAAGAATCAAAAGCAAAAGATGCGTAAGAAGAAACATTATGGTCATTTGAACAAGCAGAGCGCTACCTCCTAAACTGCAGGTTTCACACATGGCAGCCAAAGGACTTCTGAGGGTGCACTCCAACTCCATAGCATGCCCAAGGTGCAGTAATAATTTTATTCTCTAAGTATCCTAGACTACCATAGCAGTGCTTTTTAAAACACACTTCAAATAGGCAGGATTTCACTAACCCTTCAGAAGATATGAAATGTAGATTCATAAAAGCCTAATTAAAACGTAAGAAACGAGGGTCACTCACTGGAAACTTGTTTTATGCTACTGAATGAGATCGTTAGAGAGCCAATGGCTTTGGTCCTGATATTTACACATTGTGTCACAATATAATGTTCTCTTTTTCATGAACGAAGAAACAGCATGATTGGTTTTTTATCTTTCCTTCAGCAATACCGGATGTTGTCACAGGAAGGCTGAGTTACATCATTAGGCTCTCTGTGGTAATTAGTTCACTGAGGTTTCGGTGTTGCTCTACACAGTAAAGACAGGCATAGTTGCACCAAATGTGCAAAATCAAAACATTAAGTGAATCCTGCATTTTTCTTCAGTGTGGCTATGGATGTATTGAGTGCATTGATTTCCAGACCTCAGCTCCTTGCTGCCCCTCTGTATCTGGACTTCTGCGTCTATTGTATAACAGTCCGAAGGTATCCTCTCTCTTGCACATAGAGCCATAGAGGCATCACGTAAATGCCTACATTTCACAGCAGTGACACAACTTGTCTTTATACTCCACATATGGATGTCAGAAAACACCATGCACATAAATGACTACAATGTTTCCATAGAAACTAATGTACTTCAGCCAGAAAAATGTAATGAGATTTATAAAATTCATTAAAAAAAAGCAAAAGGTTAAAAAATGCAGAAGGACACCAGATCTTCTCACATTGCATTTTCAAAAATGCTCAAAAGAGGTTCAATCCAGCCCTTTCTAAAGTATCTTTTAAAAATTATAATTGGTTGATGGTAATGACAGTGTCCTGGACAACCAGACTGATAGCATATGTATTTTGCTCTGTATCTCAGTCTGCAATCATGTAATCAGACAGTGTTTTGCTTCCTGGCATCTTTACAGATGATAGTGAGCACAGAGGTTCCTGTGGGATGCCCACGTGCCCCACATGTGTCCTTTGATATGTCCTTTGACATAGCTCCCTTCAGGGGACTAAACCTTGCACTTCAGCTTATGGGTGGTTTGTTGCTAAAGAGAAAAGCAGAACCAGTTGAGGAGGATGCACAGCTACAGCCTTTCCTTCATGAATTTTACAGGAAAAAATGGGAGAGGCAGAGCGGGCACCACCTCTCTGCTTTCCCAGAGCAATTTCTGAGCTCAGAGCTGCAATGATTGGACTGCACAGGGACATTTTCTAACCGAGCTCTGCCAACCCCACTGCTGGGATGGCAGCATCCCTGCAGCCACACACTTTCTGGCACTCACAGTGTATCCCATCCGTTCCCGTGCTCACCGGCCACTGTTTCAGCATGGGGCTTTGGTCCTCGCCCTGGTTGGAAATATGTGATGGTGACAGGAGAGCGGCCTCCGCCTTTTTGGCACCAGGCTGCCTGCTTCTTGGCAACTACGTCCTGGCTGCCTCAGCTCCCGGTCCAGCTGGGTTGGCACTGCTGATGGGGCTGGTGCTGCCGCCTCGGAATTTGTAAGACCTGCAAAAACATATAGGCAGGTCTGAAAGGGTTACTGCGGCAGAACTGGAGAAACAGCGAGCTGCGTTTTTCCGTGTTCATTTACTTTGAGGGATAGAGAGCGGTTTTGTTCTGCCTGGCCTGTCATCAAAACAGGTTTCCCAGCTCTGCCTTGAGTCTGATACAGACACAACAGATGTTGCTATACATTTTTCAGCAATTTTCCTATCGAAGTCTCTTGGTCTTCCCTGTATGACTCCTGCATAATTCAGGTTGCTTACAGTGGTTTGATGTTTCTCTTTGAATTTCTTCTTGTTTGTTTGCCCTCCCCTTTGCCAGTGATTAAAATCATAATACTTTACCAGCAGTCTGGGGACTGCTACACCCACGCAGCAGCAGCGCGTTTCCAGGGCTCCCCTGCAGTCCCAGCCCTGGCGAGGAAGCTCTGACTCCTCCGGGTCTCCAGTGAGGCACGCTGGACTCCCCAAACAGCAGTTTTCACAACAAAAACTAAGGAAAAGTCTCAGGGTACTGTTACCAGTAAGGTTGATTTTTTCTAGGTTATCACCCTTAAGGGTGGGATTTTTGCATCATTTAATAAGTGATACCACTGCTTAGAAGTGTGTATCTATCTATATCTGAGTTGTTTTGGGAAGGGAAAAGCAACTAACTACATAGTTATGAGGTGACTGAGTGAGTATCATCTAAGAGGATGGGGTAGTGGACAATAGAAACTTCCATGAATTGGTCATCTTTCTAACTGGGGTTCACCACAAGCAAGAACAGTTCTTACCTGCCAGCCAGCCAGAGCAGCTCAGTTTCCAGCACAACACAAAATACAAAAATCACAGCTGCCACCCTCTGTTGGTGGGCTCAACAGTGAGCGACTTGACACAGAGACTGAATTATTGCCTTGTTTTGGCAGTGGTCATTCCAGATGAGGGCTGAAACACACGCGTGAATTTGTAGCAAAAAGCCAATAGCCAGTTACATTAGGGCTGGATCCATCCCTAAAGGATGAAAGCACTGAAGCATGTAATTTTGGAAACTCTAGCATCTCCAGTGTCTTCTGAACCCTATTTTAGGTGCCAAGACCCTCAGCACCTTAGCAGCAAGCCCTCTGGAAGCGCTTACCCTGCCCTGCACGGTGGAGGAAAGAAAGGTGCCAGAGAGGGATTCCTGCTTTCAAGCTTAAGGCAGTATTGCAGCATTTGTCCTGATGTGTCTTATCCCTCCCGTGGAGCCAGTCTAAAGTGTAAAAAAAAAGTGAGTTTCTTTGCCTAAAGCTAGGCATCTTTAAGGTTATTTCATCCTCCAAGTCAGTCTGCACATTGACACAAACCCTTTGTTGCCTTAACTTTACGTGCTTAATCTCCATTTGGAGAGAACTGCCCCAGCAACAGCAGCTCCAGCTGCACCTTCCTACTGCACAGGCAGTGGGAGGATGTGTCTGAGCAACACGAGTCATCTCCTAGCCTATCATCTCATCAGCAGCCTTTGTGAGGCCTGATCTAGCAAAAGGTTTCACTCTATATTGACTTTAAGTATGTGCTATTCCTACTTGACTTCAACAGAATTACTTACATGTTCACAGGTATGCACAAGCTTAAGCACTTTGTTAGATTAAATCTCTTTCTTTTTGAAAATGATGGATTCTATTAAATAAAAGCAGCATAGGAAATGATTGCTGCAGCCTATTTAGCAGTGGGAGCCAGAAAAGGCTCAAAGAGTGGGTAAGATATAATAGCAAGATCACATATATAGCTCGAACTGACAAAAGAGACGCTAGTGCTTGGATTCTTCTGCTCGTTGGGACCCATTTTGAACATCTTGGTAAGTCTGGATTCTCAGAAATTCAAAGTCAACAACCCTTAAGAAACTGGGCTCTTTCCAGGCACTCAAATGGAACATCTTTAATCTCCCGACAACCGGAGAAAGAAGACTTTCGTATCCCCTCCTTGAAGAGCACTGCAGATAGCAATTCCGTGCAACTTGTCTGCATTGGTCCCTGAAACACTATTAAACTTGCACTCAAATAAAAATTCTTGTCTCCTTCATTAGCTGTTTTTGGCAGGGACTCTTTTGCTGTACGTATACAAGAAGGCTTCAGAATATACTGGGTGCTGATACGACCTACCCTATAAACTGTCCTAACAGTCACTGTTGTGAAATCCCCATATACAACTAAACATACACATATCACAAAACAGAGGAGAAGTGGCAGGACTAACAGCTAGGGCAGAACAGCGATTCTCTAGGAAGAGCATCTGCACCCAATGAAGTTATACATCTCTGATCTCTGTTGGCAAAGCTGACAAGATAAAATGCTTGCACTATATCTAATTAAATCTCAGAGTTCCTAATAAGCACATAAGAATACACAAAGGTATGTTTCAGTGGTGAACCTTACAATTTTATTAGAATGTACTATTGCTGCAGCAGGAGAGCAGCTTATATTATCGATAGGTAGCAGCTGACTGTGAAATTGGCAGATAGGGTACTACCCGTTGGCAAACAAACTCTACCATTTTTCTTGCAGTGTGTAGTTAGAAGCCCTCAACAATATTCTGTTGTACTGCAGAGGCTGCAGAGCTGAGCTTTTGGAGCTGAGAAGTTTCAGGCACTTTTCTGCTGGCTTTGAGGAAGATTTTGATGGGTATGTTCATGCTGAGTAGCAGGACAGAGCTGCATATGGTCTCTGCAAGGATGATACGCCAGCTCGGACAGTAAGGTATCTCAACCCAGCCTCTTCTTGTGACAAGGCAGGGTGTTGGCCACAGAGGGCAATGAACCTGCTTTCACAAACAACAGTAGATGTCTGCTGGTGATTCACACTATAAAAACCTGCTTTTCTGTGGCTGAGGCATTAATCCTAGTACCCTGTTTATATGCAGTCATGTTATAATTGTGTCTCTCCGCTGCAGTCCGCGAACTTGTTAACAGCTGTCTACACCCTTCAGTCATAGGCAACTCCTCCTCCCTTTCTGTGGCTGCCCCATAAGCATCCATTTTTCTCTGGTCTTTTGGCTGCCTTACACATGCCCATCTGCTAACATGGCAGGATGCTGCTTCCAGACCAGACCCTTGCTCTGGCAGAGGTCCTGGGAGAAGTTGGGGTTAGGCGAGCAGCCTGTTTGACACCCGCTCACAAATGAAAAGTCCTTCCCCTGTGCCAGTTCTGAGGAATTTGCAACCTCTCTCTCTTTACGCTCTGTTCATATTGTAAAACCATTGCGGTGTTCCTCCAACAGCCAGGGTCATCTGGGCCAGATGGCCCTCTGTTACTCAGATGGGAAAGATCTGAGGTGATTCCTATAAACAGCCTGGAGATCCCTAATCTGGGGATTAAGGATGCAGGAGTTCAAGCGTTTTCCATGCCCAGTGTGTACAAAGCACTTGCTTCCGTATCCCTGTACCTGCTGAAAGGTCAGAAGAATAGCTTTAGGGTGGTTGTTGCTTGTGGTTTTGAAACTTTGAAACTGAGTTCATACACCATTAATTTGTCTTAAATTCCAAGGTAACAATCTGAAAGAGACTTGCATTTGGCAGATTTTTCCAGGAAGGTGACTTTTCTTGCACAAAAAGTAGGCAGTTCATAACTAGAATACATTTATTAGCAGAAAAGAAGGTAAAAATTAATGAGGTCAAAAGACCTTCTAGTGACTAATATCTTGTTATTCACTGGACCATAAAAATCACTTGAGCTGGATGAGTTTGCATTCCTTCTGTGTAAATATCACGCTGGGGATGACTGGTAATACTTTGGGACCAAACTAAACAGCAGAACCAGAAGTGCCTGTTTACTCTGAGAAAGCAAACATCTTAAGTTGTACAACCTGCCTTAAAACTAGCAATGTGTTACAGTGCTTGCTTTCATGAAACTAAAGAAAAACATTCACATGTGTCATTCTTCATTAAAATGACTCTCCAAGTATAAGACATAGGCTAAACAAGAATGCTTATGCATGGAAAGGTCATAAAATATTAGTGCATTCAGTAGAATGTACAAGATCTAGAAAACGCACTTTTTTTTTTTTTTTTTTTTACCAAAAAGGCAACAATTCAATAGAAGAAAAGCTACATCTCTCATTAGCTGCCGAAAGGCCAACTGTCCTTGCTAAAACTCATTGACATAGATTGCAATAAATGGGACTCTTTGCTACATGAACAGCTAACTGGAGTGTTTGATGATGACCTCTTTATTTTTCTTATTAACAGTGACCAAAGAGGTACTAGACCAGTGAGAGGTTATCTTCATGTACACTTAGATGTTAGAAGGAAGCAAGAGGAAACAAATTCCATGTACGAAAGAAACTGGAGCATTGCAGCCTGTGTTTCTTTAGTAGAGCTTCCATGTATGGCTGCATAGAAATTCCCTCCCATTTCTCAGTTCAGAATATGATGAACTACTTGAAATCCCTCCCCAGGTGGGAAGCACTTCCCTATGCCATGCAGGAGAGGTGTGTTCAGAGCCCCTGAAGTTGATCAACATGATAGAGTGGCACAGAGGAACCAGCTCAGTGCTGAAGGTTTATTTCTTGTGAGCAGACTTAGGCTAACACTGCTATGATACTTCTGGAGCTTGTTCAGTTGGTATTAGCTATGCCTGGTCTTAGCTGTGTTATCTGTGTTATCTGCTACACAGTACAACTACGCCTTGAGAGAGACCCCCTACAGTACTGCCTTCAGCTCTGGGGTCCTCAGCACAAGAAGGACATGGACCTGTTGGAGCGAGTCCAGAGGAGGGCACGATGATGATCTGAGGGTTGGAGCACCTCTGCTGTGAGGACAGGCTGAGAGAGTTGGGGTTGTTCAGCCTGGAGAAGAGAAGGCTCCGGACAGATCTTAGAGCAGCCTTCCAGTACCTAAAGGGGGGCTACAAGAGAGCTGGGGAGGGACTTTTGACAAGGGCAGGGAGTGATAGGACAAGGGGCAATGGTTTTAAACTAAAAGAGGGTAGATTTAGACTAGATATAAGGAGGAATTTTTTTACAATGAGGGTGGTGAAACCCTGGCACAGGTTGCCCAGAGAGGTGGTAGATACCTCATCCCTGGAAACATTCAAGGCCAGGTTGGACGGAGCTCTGAGCAACCTGATTGAGTTGAAGATGTCCCTGCTCACTGCAGGTGGGTTGGACTAGATGACCTTTAAAGGTTCCTTCCAACCCAAACCATTCTAGCATTCTATGATTCTATGAAATAAATCAGTCCCAAGGGAAAAACACTGCTGTCTCTACTATGGCACATTTTCGCCACTGCAGACTCTCAGAGTGGCCACTTCAGAAATGTTTGATGGGAGCAAAGAGGAGTCACTACTCCACCTAAGGAAGGGAGAAGTTGCAGAGAAATGGAGCTGGGAAGAGAGGACATGGGCACAGATGAGGGTTAATGGGAAGAGGGGTATATGTTGGTGTAAACGTTTAGGCGAGCTTTTCTGGAATCTTTATTGCTGGTGAATAAATCTCACCAGAGCTGATAGCTGCAGGGAAGCTCAGAGAGTTGGTCTAAGATATGAAATGAGGCATAAAAAAGGAGAGTTGTCCAAATTGTCATCTCTATGCTGCTGCCTTATCATCAGCTCTGACACGAATATCATTGAGGAAAGATTTATGGTGTGCACTCATTTTAGTTCTTTGGATAATTGGATGCTAAATAGACACAGAGCTCATCTTCCAGGTATTTGAAGTCCTTCCAAATTAGGTAGTAGCTCTTTTGGAACTAAAGATTTTAGTAGCCTGCCCAAACATGCATTCCTTCTCCCTCGATGGTGGACCTCAAATACTTTAGCCTTGGTACACCTTTGAACTGTTCCTGGGCAAACTACAGGTGTTCATTTAATTTCATTGGGGTAGTTTATTAGCTTTTTTTGTATTCAGACCTAACATGCAGATCAAAGTTGTATCCACATCGCAAAAATTATTAGCATCTGTTACAGACAGCCAATTGGTTTGGTCAAAACCTGTCCAGCCCAGATTGCAATCAGCCGCAAAATCATCATCATCAGTTACCTTGCCCTCACTGCCCAGATCAGCATCACATTGGACTGGACGGAGCCTTGAACTATGCTGAGCTTTCTGTCACTCAGGGATCCAAATTTCTGCCCCCAGGAAGCAAGACCCCATCCATATCAAGGGAGGGAAATAAGACATGACAAACTATGAAATGGGCAGATTAAAGCAAGCCTTGGGATTAAAAGATGGAAGAAGAGAGCAAAAGGGAATGGAAAAAGAATGAGACCTTGTTAGCAAGCCTAAATGAGATCACACGGTGTCATCCTGGGGAACAAGCAAGGGAAACGGCAGAGCAAGCCAGTACAGATGAGGGGGGCTGACCTGAGTGGAAATACAGAGCTGCACTACTGGTGAGAGTCTGAAAAGGTCAGCAGAAAGGCTTGGCCTCCTTATGCCCTTGAGAATAACATGACTTTAAGGGCTCAGTGCAAAAAGATGCTGTGCTCTGGAGCCAACCTTTCATGGCATCCTTCCATGGGTGCTCCCCCTTGTTCAGCGAGGACGGCCATAAACTGCAGAGTGCTTTGTGCTGACTCAGCTTTGTTTGACCAGCAAAGGAGAGAGCTGGAGCTCAGCACTCTCTTTTGCCCTGCTGTGCTTGTGTAGATGCACTCACTCCAAGGGGAGTATTTTAGAAATTCAGCAGATAACAGTGTTGTATAATCACCCGATCAGCTCTAAGACAAGCAAGGATCCCAGGGCTGAGAGGATGCTATTGCAAGCAGATGTCTCATCTAAATCACAGCTCCTTGGATCGGGCAGTCATATTGTCGCCATGGGAGAGCCATGATTGCTTTGACAAAATATGGATTCAGAGAGGAGATAGAAAATAATCACCCTCCTCTCATTATCCGTGATATTTCTTTCATCGTTTTCCCCATTTGCTTATTGAATCATTTCAAATGTGCCCTTGTTTCTTTGCCACTGGCCCTTCCTTTTCTGTCTCCAAATCATCTTTCAGGCATTTAAAAGCTTTCCCTCCTCCTCTCTTATTTTATCATCAGTTGGATTTTTTTCTCTGAGAAATCTGATGCCGAGAACCCCAGCAGGAGTCAGTTGGCACAGCTTCACTGGTGGCACTGGAGCTCTGCTGATTTCTTCCAGACAAGGATCTGGCTCGAAGATTTTAGAAGTGCCTGCCTTGCTGATGCTGCCACTTTACAGGACCCTTGCTGTGCAAATTGGTATCTTCAGAGGCCTCTTCAGATGCTAGTTCCTACAGGAGGTACTGACAACCCAAAGAGGCGAGGCAAGGCAAGAGGGTTTTTAGCACCACAAGGTGACAAAGCTGTAGGTGTCTGCATGCAGGTGTCTGGTCAAGCAGAAGGAGGAGAGCGAATTCCCTAGATCTCACCCTGCTGAGTTTTAATCTGCCTCAAACTGCCCTCTGGTGCCTGCCAGGGGTTTTCTTTCTGCCTTCAGCCGCAAACTGGAGCTCAATCGCACCGCGCTCATTGCTGTGCAGTGGGCGAAAACTATTGACCCACATATTAATCATCTGAATCAACACACGAAGTCATTGTCAGAGGCAAGTGAGTAATCTTCAAGGAGCTATGTAAATATATGGAATAAATTCTGTCTACTTTTCTGTTTGCTTGTTGTCCTCCAGTATCTCCTCGAAGTCCTCTAGGAGATGAGTGATTTCTCAAATGTATTCATTCTGAAGATTTCTTTCCTTGGAGTTCAGCTAGAGAAATGTATTTGGGAATATGCACAATTTGTTATTCATAAGTCACACTCCATTGCTTAGTCATATCCCTGCTTCTCTCTTCCCGCTGGAAGCTTTATGTAACATCTGTGCTCTAGATAAGGGCAGTAGTAGCAGGACAGGCTTCACGTATACATGTACATATACATCTATACATATACACGTATGTATGTGTGTGTATATTCTCAAATATTTCTAGAGACAAGTCAGTCTTAATCACGTAATTTCTGCTTCCAGCAGTACATTTCTCAAACCTGTGGGAAGACTATCGCAGAACAAAAGCTCTGGAACTGTGAGCCTGCACAAGATAGCGCAAAAGAAAATCCCTCCGGTTAGTAGTCCAAACCACTCTGGCATTATTCTTATTCTGCTGCCAGAGTGAGCAAAGCAAATGCATCTGCAGAGCCCAGTGCTGAGAATCAGCACATGGTGCAAGGAACAACTAACTCCTGCCTTGCTTCCATCTCACGGCCTCCTGTCCGCTCCTCAGCTCCAGCCAGGGCAACCCAAAGGCTTCTGCAACCCATCTTGGCAGGCTAGGGTCAAACGAGATGGAAAGTGTGTCTGGAAGTCACTGCAATTTTGAGGGAGCCATGGCAGCTACCTGGACAGAACAAATAGAGGGAGCCAGAAAGAATGCAGCATCCGGCTACAGCTCACAGGCCAAATTGTAGAATGGTTTTCCCTTTTAAAATAGAAGAAACATTACTGCCCACGCATCCTTATATGCCAGCCATGTCAAGGCCACGTTGCTTACCCAGATAATTAAGTCAGAGCACAGCTCATTAAGAACGCAGAATTGCTTCCCTTTTCTATGTCTGAGTGCATATGCCCAGGTGAAAACACCACAATTTCCCATGCATAAGGTGAAAAATAAATACACATGAGAAAAGAAACTAAGAATAGAAATAAATAAACTGGAAAATAGGGCTTCTGCCTCATAAGTCAGATCCTATGGCTTTTACCACCCCTGCTCTTATACGTGCAGTAACACAATGCCCCCTACACCTCAGCACAGATTTATTTCAGAATTAGCTGCGCACAAATGACACCAAAGCAACACCATCATTTGCCAGAACACCTGGTTTTCCCCCAGAGGTTTCAGATCCAAAAGCTGAGATCTGACAGGTTTTTCATGGTGTGATTGCAGACATGTAAATTGGAGGCAGCCAATTTCATTTTGCTCACGAGCTTAAGAAATGTAAATCTGGGGCTCTGAAATATTCTAATTACTTATCCCTCGATGGATCTTTGTGGCTTGAATAACACTAAAATTGCATGACATTCCACCCCCAGAATATACATAATTCATATTTGCAATCCAGCATCTGTATAAGCTCTGTTCAACTTCAGGGAGAACATTAATTTCAGAATGAGGGAATCCCTTATTTCTTTATAGGGGTAAAAATGTAAATTTCCATGTTGACTGCAATTTCCATGTTACTCATCCACAAGGAAGCAAGGACTGTGCTGGTGGTGTGTGCTGCACCAAGCCAGTGGTTCATGCATGCTATCAGAAATATGTTCTGCTTGATCGATGTCACCTTGGCATCTCAGGTTGATCGTGGTGAGGCCTTCACCGTCACCAAAACCAACAGGGTGGCACCAGGACAGGTGACTGCAGCAGAGAGGCAGCTCCCTGGGCATCTGCTGGGGGGGTGACTTGGGCACCAGTGGGAATGGAGAGCAGAGATGCCCTTTACACTGGTTAGTGGAGAATAAGATGTCATTCCCAGTTGCCGTGTTTTGATCAGTGCAAACTAAAAGATCTCTCTAAACTCCTTTGGTTTCATAACGATCAGCTCCCAGGTTAGAAGCAGAGATAACGCTGGGGCCTGCAACAGAGACTGCATTTTCTGGCAGACAAAAATCTGGAGTTTTCCATAAATGCACAAAAGGAAGCTAGGAATTAGTCAGAACACTCTAATAACAGGTGTGAAGTGTGCACGGGATGGAGATGTGATAAGAATGCATTTGTTCGTATCACTTCTGTGCAGCATCCTCACTTTACCTTTGTATTTATTGTATTCCTTTGAAATGTAGCTGCTTTGTAAGTATAATTAAGAACGGGTGCCCTGCATTTTGGAAACATGGGGATGCTGCCATGGCAACAGCAGGGGAACGCAGAGAAGCAGCTCCCTCTGATTAATGTAATTACATAGCAAGCATGTATAATGCCTTTAAATACAGTTTACTTTTGCATGAAGGAGGCATAAAATGGATATCATAAGTTCTACGTGTGTTAACATTCCAGAAATGCTCTTTGTACGTGTTGCAAGATCATCATTTGTAGCAGATTGTGCATGTCATGAGGGACCTACCACTGCATGGCAATCAGGTCGGTAGTGAGGGATCAGGGGTTTTGACTTCTCTGGGTCTCAGAGTGCGGTTGTTCTCTATTTGGTTTATTTCTGTTACATTTCAGGGTTATATTTCAAAGTAAGGTTTTGTAAACGCCATTGATTTTTATTGCTTTAGGGTTAGAAGCTTCAAGTCCTTACATATGTGACCAACTTTATTGAAATTTGGAGTCCTATTCAGGTAAAAGGAGAATCTTCAGGTAAGTAAAATGCCCCATATGCCTAAGTACTGGTTGTGTTAAGCCTCAGGAAAATTGGTGTGCACAGGCAGCTCCACTGAGTAACTAATTGCCACAAGCATTAATCCTGCTCCTGCATTCCTCAAACGTTAACCCTCAATGCCCTCTCCTTTCCAGGGAAGCATTTTCAGGGTGGAGGGAACAAAGGGCTGAAATGGGAGTGCCTGGGGGTGTCAGGCAGCAAGGCAGGGTGGTGAACCCCCCTCCTCTGTCCCTCTGTCTGAATGGTGGGATTGGTACCACTGCAGCCAGCTCCATCAGAAGCCTTCAATAAATGAATGGAAAGGGAGTTTTGCAGGAAGGGAAAGGACAATTTTTCCTTCCAGGGCATGCCTTGGACCTGAAAATGCATGTGATATGGTGAGGGTAGTAGGAAGCTATGTAATATATAGCTAATGGTGGAAAAATGGAAGGAAACTTTGGGGCCGAGGATCCTTCTGTAAGGCCAAGAGGCAGGAAGGCTTGGCCCAGCTCTTGCCAGGTATCAGTCTGTCTCACAAGAGTTACAAGCTCCCTCTCGGAGCCCGTGGTCGTCAGGATAACACCACTGTGGCTGTGAAAGTCTGCACATGTATTACAGCATGGATTTTTTGGAAACTGAACAGCAGCTTACAAGTCGTAGGTAGTACTTTCACAGATAAGAAGAGAGGCCATCCATCTAGGAATGGAAATCTTGGGATATAGAGAACAATGTTCTGTGGACTGAGAAAATTATATCAAGTTGAGGTGCAGAAGCTCAGGAACGGTGTTCCCTCCCGAATTGCGCGATGTATTCTGAAAGTCCTGCACATTTGCAATAACACAGTTTCCTCTGTTAGCACCAGGACATTGAAAAAATGAGTATTTTGTGGTAATCACATGTGCTCTTGCTTTGAGTATTGTTGTTTAAAAGCCTGTCAATAGAAATTACTGGTATTACGTTCTTAGACTACCTTTCCTAAAACTTAAGAGCCAGATCCTTTGCAGGCATGAATCATAACAAATCAGCAGAGGTGTGATGACTTCTGCTAGCTGAAGATTTTATCCTGGATGTTCTTCTCTGAAAATTGAGGTGCTAGACCCTGAGTCTGGCTAATCTGTACTGGGTATGGGATCAAAGGGAGGCACAAAGCACTTCGGGACGTGCTCTCCAGCTGATCGCTTTTATCACCCCCACATATTTTTCTATGTTAGAGGCCTCAAGAAGTGAGCACAGGAATTCATTTTAGAAGCCAGCTCTGGGGTGGATTACAAACAACCCAAGGTCCTGTCCCCCTCCAGCTCCTTGTCTGATTCTTCCTTGTCTGTATATATTTACATAGGCTGTTGCCACCTGTGTAAGTTTTCCCAACACCACGGTTCAATCAGGAGAGCCTGGCACTTTGTGTTCTGGACTGTGGAGATTGATTAGAGCTCACTGATTTTGCCAAGATGAAGAACTTGTTCAAAAACTAGGTTCTGACAACATCTTTTGCTGGAAGAATGTGAGTTGTTGGGTTTTTTTGGTTTTATATTGAAGATCCTCAGCATTAGAATTTGAAAAAATATTTCATGTTTTCATTTTAAATTGTGATGAAATTTTTCTTACTTTGTCTCACACTGGAGAAAGAGAGAATAAAAGTAAATGAAAAGGAAAAAAATCCACTTACAGTCCAGTTATTTCACCGAGACAAAAAATAGAAAATTAAATACTAAAAATGGTTCTGAAGTTTTAATCAACTTTGAAAGAAATGGAAACTTTTAAATTAGAACTTCTTTGCATAACAGGCTTGCTTCTTATTAATGCTGCTGTTTACCTGCACATTTTCCATTTGTTCATTATAATCTCTCTTAAGTGGGAAGTTCGTTGTAGCTTCCCATTAAGAACTCTTCTGCATGAACAAATCCGCCAACAAAAGCCAAGAAACAATCAGGAAGTGATTTCTGTGAAAGCTCAGCAGTGTTCTTAATTGCTGAGTACTAGAGCATCTAATGTCTGG
Source organism: Cariama cristata (assembly GCF_000690535.1). Taxonomy (NCBI): domain Eukaryota; kingdom Metazoa; phylum Chordata; class Aves; order Cariamiformes; family Cariamidae; genus Cariama; species Cariama cristata. The sequence continues at coordinate 20,440 of NW_009604287.1, read as the reverse complement.
GAACAGAAGGACTTTCCTAAAAAATGAAGAGAAAGCTGACTTGTGAGCTTGCATCTCTCATAATGACTCAGAACCAGACTCCTGACTAAGAGAATTTCATTGTTCATTCCACAGAATATTGTTAAATTACAAATTAGCAAAAGTGCTAGTCTGTACTCTCAGGCTGGCATATGAATATGCATTATTCATTGCATTCTCCTTATTTCCTTTTCCTTCATAAACCAGGAAATGAAAGACTAAAGAATTCAGTGTGAGGTGAGCCGAATCTATTGATGCAATCAATTTTAGCCATATGTTCATTTTTATGTATTTAACTCTCACTTTTCCCCTTTTTATCCTTCTTTTTTCCATTCTATTTTATCATCTGTTCCATCTATGTGTACAGCCCAAAAAAGCATACACACAGTGTCTGGAGTACAAACGATTTTTTGCTTGCTTGTTTTTTAGTAGAGTGTTTAGAGCAATGGAAGACTAAATGCTTACTGCAGCCTCCAGTTATTACAGTAATATAATTATTAAGAATACCTGAATCCCTTTTAACAAGAATTGCCATCACTCTGGTTCACCTGTAAATCAGATTTTAACACTTAGAGACAACATTGCAAATGTTCTTTTTTTTTTTTTTTTAAGGCACTTTTAAAAAGTGTCCAGTTGCAAAGTTTATATTGCAGTCTTCTGATTTTTAACTTTTGCACACACACGAGTAATAATCTATAGTATTTCTACCCTTTTTGCTCCTCCTGGTAAATGAGTTCTCCAGTTATTAATCTACTGCATCACAGGAACTTTCTGAATTTTCCTTTTGAATTTCATAGTAACTGAACAGTAAAACAAGTGTAAGACAAGTATAAGACTTTAGATTTTTGAAAAAGGTTTTTAAAGAGATACTTTCTCACCTTCTCAAAAGCCCCAAAGGAACGAGTGACTGAACGTGCACCAAATACCTACCATTTACCTGACGATATAGACCAAGTAATTGGGATCAGGGCTAAATGAAAGCACGTCTTTTGCTTTGAAGGCTATACACACAGTTATAATTTTTCATGACACACTATGGAAAGTGTTTGAGCTGAAAATGTCAAGGCAATGAAAATTAAAAGGAAGTTATGCTTTTCCTCTTTGGATATCCTCTTTAATCAGGTTTGTTTGCATACTGAATTTAAAGTCGAGCTCAAAACTATGCAGTACAATTATAAACTCTCTCTCCAAGGACTGCTTTTGCAATGCATTCTGTAGCAGCTCTGAAAATGAAGAGTTCGACTCATGATAAACCTCTCAGTGCTCAAATTTAAAGGTCCCACACAATTAAACAAGACCAAATAGACCCCATGCATTGATGATTTCTTCCCATATGTTGGAACTGGTCAAAGTAAGCAGCCTCTGACTTGCAAACAGGTTTCCTCTAGCAGCTGAAGGAAACAGGGGCAGGTCCTGTTGAAATTGCTGGGATTCCATGTCCCGGTACCCTGCTCAATACACCGTCCCTCCTGGGCCGCCTCTCTCCAGGGGGACACTGGAGTGCGAGAGGAGGCTGGGATGGAGCAAACACCTTTCAGTTTGGGATGTGTTCTGGGTGCACTCAGCACACGCACTGAAGCCCACAAGTATAAAAAGAGGCTGTGAGAATTTTTATCCTAGGATAAGATCTTGCCTGTAATAGTGAATCTCTTTGTCATATGATTGGCTTGGCTGAAAGGCCACATCTTACAGGTTATTTACACTTTCTGAGCATCAGTGAGAGGCTGAGGCTGCTGTATTGAAACTAATAGCAGCTTCACCACTGACTTCAGGGGGAAAAGTTGGACTTCTGACTTTCATCCTCTTCTCTTACTCCTATTTTGAATGTCTCCACCCTTGAAATCTCTAGAACTTCAAGGATGTGGTAAACACATAAAATGTCTGTATGGTTCAGTCTACTAGATCAGTGGATGTCATTACACAAATAAGTCAAGACACTTCACTTTCTCTCATATATCAATGAAGAGATATTAATATTGTCTTCATGACTTTACAACGCAAAGGAGCGTATGCCCACATTCTGAGGTTTCCTTGCTGATCCTTGATCATCTATTTTCTGAGCGTTCATGCACTAGAAATAACATTGCCTGTGCTTTGTTGGCACAGAGGACTTACTAGACAAAGCACGATATTTCAGGGTATAAGGGAAGACTTCCAGCGTGCTCCACTGGGCAGAATAAACACCAGCCCTTCCTGAAACCCTTGTGTATCCTGTATTCAACGTCTTCGGCATATTCTTAATCAGAAAATAGGAATCGTGAAGGATAGCTTTCCTCCATGAAGCAAATGAACTGCTGATTAAAGAGGTTAATGTTGGCAAGTACGCTGCTGCTAGAACTGACTGATTTATTAATCTGAAACAAATGACCTCATGAGCATGTCACTGAAGAGATGTCTTCATGTAAAGACCTAGATTTGCCTGAATTTATTTTCTGTGTGGAATTGATTAGCCAAAGTGAATCAGTTTGAAGGTGCTTGTTTGCATCTGTTCACTTGAAATATTTATTTATTTTCTAATTAAGCAAAGGAAATCCTTTAATCAGTAGTTTTATAAACAACAAGATATCTTTTCTTTTTCATATACTTCACATTCATAATTTGGAATTTCAGGTCAGTGGTGCAGATGGGGCTTGGGAAGGATGGGTCCCGGGAGTATATTTTTCTTGTGAACTGCCTCAGCTTGCCCTTGGCCCAGCCCCTGCTGCCTGACAGTGCTCTGCAGTAGTTAAGTACAGCAATTTAGGGTAATGATAAATTGCAGAATGCCATGTCATGTGGAGCCACCTGAGCTAACACCATGTGAATATCTAGAATTCAGGCTAACACTCTTACACCAGGCGGGAGACCATATTTTGTGGGCACAGGTATATATAAGAACGTTTAAGAGATATTCAAGTGTCTGCTAAGAAGAAAATCTGCCACGATATGTCTGTTTCCTTTTGAATCATCAAAGCAAGGCTAAGGAACACTTATATTGGAAAAAACTTATTTGTACTGTAACTTCGAAGGAGCAGAGTGTTTTGGAAGTACTGCCCAGCAAAACATAAGGGATGGCTGTCCAAAGCAAAGATAGGTTTGCATGATGGGCATTGTGATGTTGATGCTCAGGGGACTGTCCCTCTGAGCTCCAGCCTTTGTGCTTGGCTTCACTTCTGTAAATTACAAAAGCTCCGTTGCACTAGGTCAGTTATGGTAGAGATTTGCATCTGGGTGGAGCTCCGTACAATTGGGGGGGGGGGGGTCTCTAAATGCCCCCTTTTGTTTGGAATGCCAAAGATAGATGTTGGAGTGGATTTGTCTAACTTCCTGTCAAATCAGCGTTTATTCACAGAAATGTCTTTTGTTGGTGTGTCACAGAAAGTTACCTAGCATAGTTCACCATGGAGATTTAGCTGATCTGCTTTAGCATGAAGCGCTTGCCGGATTTGCAAGCAATGGGACTTCTTGTTAGACAGTGGGTTCCAAGACCTTGTTTTACTTTTGGGGGGCTTAGACTCTTAATAGGATATAGAGTTGGTCTCCTCCTGCATCCTGCCTATTGCCTGCCATGGAAAAATTGAAAGGGGCTTAATTTCTATTTTTTCAGAAACGTCGAAAGGAAAAATTTGCTTGGAAATGGATTTAAGGGATGATGTGGACGACAGTTTCCAGAACTTGACTCTGTTGTCAGTAAACGCATGCTAATGAAGTCAACCCATTTCCTCTGCTCAAAAAATTACAACAGAAAATCAATAAAAGAGGCTTCCTATTTCCACACTAGAAGTTACATTATGGCATACTGGCAGCAGCATGAAGACAGGGGATTCCCTATTTTTATTTGACACTTATTTATTAGTTTTGTTGAGCAGCAGATGTGAGACAGATGGAAGAAGGTAGCTACATACCAAAATAAATAAAAGGTATTAGAGTAGCATATTTATGCATGTGCATTAAGCTCTGACCCTTTGTTCTGACAGTCAGCATTTAGCAAAACCCTCAGTGTGTATTTAAGTGAGAATATAAAATAGATGTTTTTGTTACAAAAACTTTGATGTTGGCATCTTTCACAATAGGTAACAACTGGAGATATCTTCACACGGATTTCCCCAATTATAACTGATACTGCACTTGCCCTAACTTAATGAGAAATTATTCATCTCTTCTGTATAAAGCCCTTAATTAGGTTCTTCTGTGTGGATATGTAAAAAAGCTGGACCCTGGCACATGTGAACCTTTTAATGTATTACTTAACTGCCTTTCTTCAGGAAAGAGAGTGTTACAGCTTATTGGACTGCTTAAACTGAAAGCGGTTTTATCTTATGAATTATTTGTTTCAAAGTGGCCATTAAAGGATTACTTGACTATCCGAGTCTCACTTGTGCCAGGAACTGGATCGAGACTTAAAGGAAAGTGGTTCGCATCTTGAACAGCTGTTACACTAAATTTGGAGGACAAGGCACAGATAGTGTGGAAAGAGGGAGGAACAGGATCCCAGCAACATGACAGGTTTCCATCTCCCTAAGAGCTGCTCAGCAGTAGAGCCAGAGATATACCGTGCCATCCCTGGCCCTTGATCTGGAGCTCTGTGTGCCAAGATTAAACCTTTCCCACAAAATGCCCTGGTGGTGCTACCTGCCTGCCAGTGAGAGGATCGGAGAAACCCCTGGGATGGTACCCAAAGGCAGCTGCAGCTCCATGGTCACTGAGCCTTAGTTTGTCCTTACAAATGTGCATGCACACTTCATTATAAATCAGAGAGCTAGCAAAACTTTACATAGCTTTTATAGCTTAAAGTTCTTTAATATAATTATTAAAGAATTATTGGTCCTTTTTAAGACAGTGGGAATTTTGCCACTGATTACCATGGACCCCAGATTTCACCTTTTCAGTTTTTGCAAAGTGGGAGAAGGATATTCTGCTGTTTTACCTACACAAGGAAGTTGTGTTTGTACATGAAATATACCCTCACTTGACCAGTAAAAAGAGCTGAGTGCTCATGTGCTTGGTTTAACCTAAACTGCTTTGAATGGGCTTTGAAGCCCATTGTTAAAACCTGTAATTCCTTTCTACGGACATGCAGTCACTAGTCATCTAGTCTATCATCTTTTGTTCAATTTTCTTTAAAAGTTACAACTAATAATTAGTGAACATGAAAAATCCATCTGGTCACAGCCTTAGATTTCATCAGAGCATAAAAGTAGGCTTGACAGTGACTAGACACTTCACTTTTAACTTCAGTATCTGAGTGTGCCTCATACTTCTTACATTTATTTTTTCATCTATTTATGATCCTAGGTTCATATTTCTGACTTTATATTTGTAGCTACTTTGGTCATTTGGTCTGTCAAACTTCCTTCTCCAGTTTTTGCCAAACCTGGTCTCAGCATAGTGGTATTTCTAATCATATTTGGGTGAATCTCAACTCCAGGTACCCTCATGGGCCTCTATGTCAGTGGTTATTTTCTGGGAGTATATGGAAGAGCTGTGCCTTCAAATTTGGGGCTGATCTGTTTTGATTGTATTTGCTGGTAGTAAAGATCATATGGTGTTATACTAACAGGGAAGTCTACTTTTAACCATTTGTATTTCCCTTCAGACAAAAATTTTTAATTAAAAGTCACTTATCTTTTCTATCTTGGTAACAGACAAAATAAATTTTGGTTTTCTACTTTTCTGGTTGCCTTCTGACTTATGTGGGAGGAGAGGGAGAACATCTCTCTCTCCCTCCCAGTCAAGAGGACTTTTGAGAAGGAGGAAAAAGAAATAAGAAAAGAAAACCGGGAGTCAGTAATGGAAAACACCCTGATTGTTCAACTAATGGAAGGAAATTAGGATCAATGGAAAAGAAAAATGTGGATTGCTATTTCAATATTAACATAATCACGGCTGTCAAATGTGCAATCCTGGAAAATAAAAAATCTTCTTATGCACAAAGATTGATAAAATGAACATAAATTATCCTTGCACCACAACATTTCTTTCAATCCTTTTATTTCCTTCCTATTGCCTTTGATGTTGCCTGTATTTTAATAGTAATTTGCCTAGGGTTTTGGTTTATTTCCTAGGTTCATCCAAATCCTGCTGGGTGCGCTTAAAGAATATCACTATTCTGCAGCCAGTTGTGTCTGATCCAGAGCCTGAAACAGTTATTCATGCTTTTGTTACCTCAAGATTAGACTGTTTAAACTCCTTGCTGGTTGGTTTCCCTGATAATGCCTTCTATGAACTCCTACTGTTACAAAATGTCCTTGCTGAAGTGATGCACTGCCTGCAAAGTCACTGCAGTAGCTATTGATTAACTGCTCCATTTATCAAATTTAGATTATTCCAAGTACCTACAAAAAGCATGAATGGCCTCAGCGTACCGTGTTCCTAAAAATTTTAATTTGTCAGTACAGGGTCAGGCTGGTTTTTGCCTGCTTCGGCAATACCTTCATCTGAGAGTTGTCTCCTGTGTTCTTCAGTGGGACACTATGAATTAAGGTCAGTAACAACAAACACGGCAGAGGTGGCCCATAACAAGATAAATCTGTCATATGTCACAGAGGTAACTTTCATGAATTATATAAAGCACTAATTTTAATAGTGTTTTATATGCATTCCAGCTGTTGTAAACTAACAGGTGGCCTTTAACTACTTGCTATAATACAAAAGAATGCATTCTTCCTTTCAGCATGCAGTGTAGTTTCCATTAGCCCTATTATACAAATACAAATCTTAACATAGATGCTTCTCTAGTTTAATAACAACATATAGAGGAATCTGAAAAAAAAAAAAAAAAAAAGAAGACCTAAATTCACAGAGCTTCTAGGTCTGCATGCATGTGTGTGTGCTTATGAGAGACAGGGAGGCAGAGAGAGAGAGAAGTGCAAGGAGGGGGAGCGTTGAGACATAAACTCAAAATTGCAGTCTGAAAACTCAAGTGTCATCCAGACTTAAGCCTGTTAGAAATACAAATCTACATTCTGACCCAGTCAAATACCTAGTGAATTGGATGTTGCAGATATGATTAGATGAAAAAGATCCCAATGTCCACTTTTATTTAACTTCTGTTATGGTTACAGGACATTCTCCCACCACCTCACTTCAAACTGCTGACCCGCCATCGAATCATAACATCCATTCTGACCCTGACCTCAGTGCCATAAAGCAACCGACACCACTTGCTGACATACTGCACTGGCAGCTCTGTCTTTTGGGGGCTGAAATCTGCCCTCTCTGCTCGCTGTACGAGGAGCTGCAAGATGCCCCTTGATCTATCACCCAAGTATGAACAGCTGCACAAGTAATGCGATGTTTTAAGACACCACAAGCAAAAGGGGCAGAAAGGTTTCAGATAGGTCATTCGCACAGTGCATGTGGAATTACGCTTTCCCTGGCTGCCATCAACAGTGACAACCTCTCTTAACACAGAAAGAAAAGTAGGAAAGCATCCCTTACAGCAAAAATTAGTAATGCCACCCTATACGCTAATTAAGTGCTTTTAAATTGCATACCAAGCTGTTGCTCTGAATTGTGCAAATGGGGATAAAATCAAACCCTTTTTCACCTTTTACATCCTCAGAATTTATTTGTATAGTATTGACAGGGTATAAATGCTTTCATGCGATGTGCTTTATGCACGTGTATGAAAAACTGAAGAAGGTTGTATAACTTCATCGAAACCACATGGAGTTCACTGCTCTCTCCACAGTGAATGCTCCAGAGCAAAAGCCTGAATGAATAATGGAGATTTATAATGTGCCCCAAAGGTCCAAAGACTCTGGTTTGGGCAGAACAATGAAGGGATCAAATTCCAAAGGAGGGTGGCCTCCCTTGAGCCCTTCTGGCCTCGGGTCTCCCTGGCCATACAATGCAAGGGATTATTCACAAAAATCCCTCAGCTGATCTCAATCTTTTATGTGGTTTAAAGAGAAAGAAGCCTGGACCCCAACCAAGTGGGACTACACTTGCTAAATTAACACCTCTGGTTCTACTCAGAACCAGGCGGGCAGCAAAAGTCTGAAAAGCAATCTCTATAGTCTCCCCATTATTGTGGCCAATTACACACACACACAAAAAAAAAAAAAAAAAAAAAAAAAAAGAAAGAAGAAAGCAAGCAGGCAGCTGAACTTTCTGTAAAGTGTGCATTTGAAAGTCAAAGGTGACTCTCAGAAGTGGAGAATTAGGATGCCATAAACGACTGTGCTGAGGAACTACTGCTGAAGACGAGATATGGGTCTAGCTGTAAAAGCTGTTTATAGCTGCCAGTGACAAGTGGGACTCATGACAAGTGGAAGGTCTGGGGACCCAAAACTAGGTCCAGACCGGGCAACTTCTTGGCCAAAGATTTCCATTCCCTTTTAACATGCTATTTCTATCATGTTTGAAATACATCTCAGCACATTCAGTCCTGTCATATACCTGCCCTCCTGCCAAGGCCTAAATGGTACAATAAATAAAAATGACAAAACCAGGTTTACCAGAAATTATACATCTAGGAAATAGGAAGTTCTATGGGAATTATTTATATGAATAAATAGTCATCTTTCAAAGATCCCAATCCTTACTACCTAACTGAAGGAAAAAGCAGATATCAAATGTATCTTTTGATATCTTTGGGAACAAATGGATAGACTTGGGAACACTTTTAAAAGAACGAGTCTCACCTGAGATCTAAC
>NW_009604287.1:0-11752 GCF_000690535.1 Cariama cristata | reverse complement strand
GGAAAGAGGTAACAGGGAGATTATCTCTTCTGTGCATCAGTAAAATAGGATAAAAGTCACAACAACTTTACAATAGTTTGGACCAAGCTTCTTTTCTGTCTTCTTTAAGAGAGGCCTTAGATTACTGTGGCAACAAGTAATGGCTGAGTGACCTTATCCATCCCAGCTGGGACAATAAAATCTCACTTCTTATTCAGCAATGTCAAAAGTCTGCTTGAAAAAAAATTAGTGTTTCATACTTTCACATCATCTGCAAGGCTTGTGTTTGAAGCTATCCAAACTAACAGTAGCCGGCTAAAGCTATTTAAATTGTTATGTTAGTAATCCAAAATTGAAGATGGTGAGATTAAATTAGCCAAAGAACAACAAGGCAATTGATACAGTCCAAGCACTGTGCTGAACATAAATGTAAGAAGTGTGACATCAAGGGGCAAAAAATTAGTGTGTGGTAAGTAAGGTCTAATTGGTAAACAAAGAAAGAAGACAATAGACCTTGTCCAAATCCTGTTCCTGTGACTTGTCAAAAAAGGGCTAAATAAGTCTTAATCTTTAGTAATATCTGATGCTATGGAAGTATGTGCATCATTGAAATCACTGAAGCATCATGACACTTCATGAGGATTTGATAGTTCATCCTTGGTACAACTATATCATATTTGTGTAAATAAATACAGAGGATATTATATTCTGACATTATTGGCAGTGTATTAGGCAGTTAAGCTCCTTAATTCTGTCTTGTTCAGAAACCAGAGCAATATGCCTTATTTCTTGTCTAAGAATATCAGCAAAGAGGACTGTATCATCAACACATTCTGGATTCCCAAGAAATATAACCATCCTCAAGCTAATGTCATCTCCAAATGTATCTTCCCCCCCTAGCAATCAACTAAAAAGAATTAGGGTTGAAAAAATGGTAGTGTGATGCAGTGTGGCTGCAGAAACAAGAGGAAACCATGCTGTGAACCCTTCTTCAACTCGCATAAAACTTCCTGTCCCATTGAAGAGTTTTCTGCCAATAATACCAGGCTCCCTGGGAGGCTGGCAGTCACTGGAGGCAGCCAGGGCTTAGTGAGTGCACCGCATGAAAGGGCTGATGGAAGACAATGCAAAGGATTGGGCACAGCTCATTAAATCTTGTGAATCTCCTCAAAAAAAGCTGGCTCAAGGCAAAGGTCTGGCTGACAGCTGAATATATGAGTCAAAAGTTTCAGTAGGCACCTTGGACTTTGTCATGGAGCACGTTACAGATTCACTGCGAGAAACTCGCTCTCCTCTAGCAACATCTTTGAGATCTTTGTACATACTACAGCTTCCCTCATGTTTGCTTAAAATCTGGTGGGGTTGTATTGTCTGGCTGCAAATTGAGATTCCCTAAATATCTCTGAAACCTAAAACATTTAGCTCTCCTACATATTTACTGTGTATATACAGATTTTGGGAACATGATGTTTTCTAGATTTTGAAATAGCTTGTATTTTCAGTTAACGTAGACCCAAATCTAACAAGATGGAATGGAGTTTGCAAACTGCATTTAGAGCAAAACGTTTCTTAGAGGACTGTTTGAGGTACCTTGAAAGTCTCTCTTTGGCTGACATATAACCTAGCTGCACCGACACTAGGAGTAAACAAAGCAGAAAGCATCCGCTATTGCTTTACACCTCCTGGGGGGCCGGGGGGGGAGTGAACTAGGGAGTCTATAGAAAGGCCAGCACATTGATCAAGGCAGGGGACTTATCATCATCTGGATATTGACTAAGTGAACTGCAATATTGAATTTATGGAGAAAGAATGTTCTTGAGACAAGCAGAGGCTCTTTCTGAACCACCATCTTGAGCTGCCAGCACAGTCAGGATACATACATTAGAAATTAAGTCAGTGAAATCATGCTGAAAATAAGTGAATGTAATGAGTAAGTGAGAGCTAAGTTCACTTAACAAATAACTGAAAATGAGTAAGTGTAAATGAGACAAAGGATTGAGTTACTGAGGTAGGTAAAAAGGACTGAGTAACTCAAAGGATTGAGTTACTGATCTTCAGTTAAGACCGTTATCTAACAATGCCCTTAATTCTCTCTGATGATAGGCATTGGGTAAGTCAGAAGGAAGTGTGTTAGAAAATGCTTTCAGCTGTGCAGAAGACAATACGCGGGTGTTGAACCATGCCCCATTGTAACATGCAGAAGCGCTCTGCTGCTGTATATGATATCTTCAAAGGAGATTTCAAACACAGATTTTACTTCTCTAACCATTCTCTACAATTATTCTTTATGATTCTATAATAAAGAAATAAAATACTTGATACAGGCTTTTTTTTGTCAAATGGATTTGGGGGCTGCAGACATTTCAAAAAAGGCAGAGAAAGCAGTGGGATCTTCTCTTAATCCAGAGTATTAGCATTTGGCAAAGATGAGTTTGCTTTTCTTGGCAGCAAATGTAGCATTAGTGTTGAGGAGATTGGAAGCAATTTAAGAGAACACTGTGGAAACCTCTTTGGTTAAACTTCATGGTAATGTAAAAAGGAAGTCAAACTGACTTTAACAAACTTCCCAGAAAGACTATTTTTTAAGACCTAGGTGTTTAAGTGCATAGGGAAGATATGTCCAGGTACATGTGCAAGACATTGCTTAAAGGAGACAGAAGCCCTAAGAACCACCAAAATATACAATCATAGAATCATTTAGGTTGGAAAAGACCTTTAAGACCATTGAGTCCAACCATAAACCTAATGTTACCAAGTCCAATGCTAAACCACGTCCCTAAGCGCCACATCATGTCTTTTAAATACCTCCAGGGATGGGGACCCCCCCCCTCCCCGGGCCAGCCTCTTCCAGTGCCCGACAACCCTTTTGGTGAAGAAATTTTTCCTAATATCCAATCTAAATCTCCCCTGGCACAACTTGAGGCCATTTCCTCTTCTCCTGTCACTTGTTACCTGGGAGAAGAGACCGACCCCCACCTGGCTACCCCCTCCTTTCAGTTTGTTGTAGAGAGCGATCAGCTCTCCCCTCAGCCTCCTCTTCTCCAGACCAAACACCCCCAGCTCCCTCAGCCGCTCCCCATCGGACTTGTGCTCCAGACCCTTCCCCACCTTCGTTGCCCTTCTCTGGACTCGCTCCAGCACCTCAAGGTCTTTCTTGTGGTGAGGGGCCCAGAACTGAACACAGCACTCGAGGTGCGGCCTCACCAGTGCCCAGTACAGGGGGACGATCACTCCCCTGGTCCTTCTGGCCACACTATTCCTGATACAACCCGGCATGCTGTTGGCCTTCTTGGCCACCTGGGCACACTGCCGGCTCATGTTCAGCCGGCTGTCAAACAACACCACCAGGTCCTTCTCCGCCAGGCAGCTTTCCAGCCACTCGTCCCCAAGCCTGTAGCGTTGCAATTGCTCCAATTCCAGCTAGTAACAGGGAGAAGAGTCTTAAAAAGTCCACATGAATGAAAGACAGTTAGGTGGCATTTTTCTGAATTGATAAGAAAATTCCCAGGATACAGCATCCTTGTGTATAGCTGATGGTCTGTGTTATTTGGAGAGGTGCTATTTATTCAGGACGTGAGAAGACTGGGTTTGCCAACTTACAACAGGAGTGCATGGGGACAATGCCAAACTTGGGGTTGCATATGGCAAATTGTGTCAAACTATCATTGACTGCAACACAATGTTGTAGTACAGAAGTTTTACTGCATGTGTGCCTTGTCTCCCCAGCAGTAAAATAACACTTTGTATGAAGTTTAGTTTAGAATATAAACTACATGAGGCAAGGTCTGTCTTATTTTGCTGCTCTTACCTGGTGTACAAAGGGGAGCATACTGATACATCATAGACTTTCTCCAACGAGTCATTAGTTTTTCTTGTTTGTGGCATGACAGCTAACTCTGACTCAGAGCATTGCAGTAAAATGTCATGGCTTTAATGCCTAGGACCTCAGAATAGGAATTTTTTTTCATAGATTGCTGCATGTTTTACTCCTATAAATCCACTGATCTACAGTCAGCCCCAATGTTGAAGGTTTTTGACTCATTTTGCATCCTGGGCTGCACAGAACAACAAAGTCCCAAGGAAAATCAGTCATCATCAGGAAGAATGTGATGCAAAGAAAGGTGGAGTCTTGGTTTTCTTATTGTTGTTTTGGTGTTTTTTGCTGGGGGCAACGTGGCCATAGTGGTTTCAAGTAGTTTCAAGTAGTCGATATTCATTGAAGCAAGATTACCTGTGATGAATCTCTTGACTCAGCTGTGTTGGAAGAATTTGCCTATGTGCTATTTAATTTTTAAGCTAAATTTGAATCAGGCTGTAGGGGATATAATTAAGTTTAGATCAATATAGTAGTAGCATTGACATTGGCATTGGCATTGGCACAAAATAAATATTTTGTTTTAGGAATGCAGTGTCTTGCTTTGCATCTGCAATAATCTGCTGCTCAGTGCTGCTGCCTTTGAAGCCAATGAGAAAACCACACAGTGGCCTCTGTGGAAATAGGACTGCAACTTCTATTTCTAGCATGCTAATCACAGTAAGGTGTTCCTGAACTTACGCGTGAGTCAAATCATTCTGAAGGTTTTATTGGTTTTTTGCCCTCCAGCCTTCTACTTTAATATAGTCACTTAAATACCTAAAGTGTGGACAAATGAGTACGCCTGAAACAGTCCAAATAATGACTATTGTATATGCTTCTTGGTTTTAACTTTGCTGTTGAATTTTGTAAATCTTTTTTCTTTTAATTTATGTTAAAATATTAGGGTTTTCCAAGTTTTATAATTATTATTATTGTTGTTATTATTAAGCAGATGAAGAAGAAGAAGAAGAAGAAGAAGAAGAAGAAGAAGAAGAAGAAGAAGAAGAAGGAGGAGGAGGAGATGATTTCTGTGTCAAATTAAAACAAAAACAAAAACAAAAACAAAAACCAAAAAACCCAACACAACCATTTTAGATAGACTTTGATTTTGCACCATTCAGTTTCTCAGTTCCAAGAACGAGGACAGCCTCATGGTTAAAATCCTGGGCCAAGATTCAAATTCCACCTTTAACTTTATTACAGACTTCTTATGTAGGTTTGATCATTCCATATAGTGACTCTATTTTTTTTCTGTATTAGAAGGTAAAACAAGAAATTCCTTTTTTCATCCTACCAAACTCTTTCAGTCAAAGGCTCTTACTTGCCAGTTATTTATACAACACATAGCACAGTGAGGCCCCTGTTTTGGTTGGAATTTAGTAAACAACTGAAGATTAACATTTGAATCTGAAGCAAAACTATTTTTGGTGCATTCATTGTTGTGTGCCTTGCATAATTGTCTTCTTCCTAGAAAGCATTAAACAGCTCATCCAGCATTTCCAGGAGAATATTCGCAGCACAATAGCTGCTGACATCTGCTTAAATATGGTAATTTGCTCCTTATACAACAACTATGAGCCATAAAATGTATTGTATGTGTCAGACAAGGAAGTGCAGCTTTTTCCAAGGTACATAAAGGGAAGATTCATTTTTTATCCCATCCTGACAATTGGAGAAAAAAGAAGACGAAGCAAGGCTTGGTGATAAAACACAAAGCTCACTGCAAGGCTAAAATAAATTAATGCCTTTTTTTGGTGGATTCATTGCCATCATCAAAGGTTTTCATATGCCATTATGGTTTAATGTTCATAATATCATTTGCAATAACACCTGGGTAGCCCTGGGTAACTTTACTCTCACTATGTATTTTTCTTTCTTTAAATGCCTGAAACTACCTGACAAGCTTGGTCCCTGATATGTTCACATGCTGAGTGGTCTAAAGTGCACTTTCCAGATATATCTCACCATTTCTATCCAGAAAAGCGGTAAAGATACACGTAGTTGAAACACCTGTTGTTAAGTCTACGTTGGTAAACTTCAAATACATTTTCTTGTATTTAGTCTACTACCTCTGAAGCTACAGGATCAGCAAAAGGCTTTTAATACTCCAGCTGTTTTGCAGACTACCAGATACAGAGAACCAACTAAATACATTTTATAATCCACTACGGTTATTATGGTGACACTATATCACTGATCCATAGACCTACTATCTATAACCACTGACTTAAAACAAACATTTAATTGTACATTCAGTTTACTCACCTTGTCTTGTCTTGTCTTTTATTCTTCTCTTTTTCCTTCTTCTAGAAAGTAAATGTGAGTCTGAACTCCACAACTGTCTGATCCAGTATTCCTCCACATATAGGAGTATGAGATCCAACCAGTGCTGCTGATAGGCAATCATAAGCATCACTCTGATTCAGTTTTAACAAAAAGGACAAAAGTTACTGTGAGGTAGTTCCAAAGTCCACTGAAACCAATGGGAGTTTTCCCACTAATATCAGGCCATGGAGCAAAGTCTATACATTTTAGTCACTATGGAACACAAAATCTAGAATTCAAGCTGTCCTGTATCAGTTGCTGTTAGATGTGCTATTTCCTATTGACAGTATGATGATCAAAAAAAGTCTTGGCAAAGAACCTGCTTTTTATTGCCTTTAAAACACAAAATGTAATTTGAAAATTATTTATTATAACTTTATATTGAAAAGGTAGAGGATTTTTTAGCTAAGAATTGAGTTTAAGCTCTCCAATCTCCTACTTACAGTGTTGATTGGTATATGATCAATATTTTTTTCCTTAAGCTTTAACCAAAGGAACCTAGAGATAAGCAACTAAATAATTCCCTGTTTGGCTCATTGGAGTTTCAAGATATTGTCAAGTGCTCCAGAAGTCTTTCTATGGCTCCTCATCCTGTCAATGTATAGCTTATTAACTAGTGACTCTGTTGCTGAGAGGAATCTAATTATATACAAAATGGTTGTCCCTTTTTTTTTTTTTTTTCAAATATGAGCGTACTAACAAATTGATTTTCTTTTCAGGATTTGTTTCTAATTAGTTCGTGTTAATTAAGCTCAATTCTTCTGGATAAAACATTCCTAGATGTAGAGCCCCTTAGCCAAAAATTTGTACTTCATAGTTGAATATATTTACCAGTAGGCTATGTTTTCTGTTGTGCTTGTTACAATTGATGCTATTTGTATGTACAAACAGCTATTTTTGTGGCATGGCTCAGCTCAGAAGATTTTAGTTTGATACTTCAGAGCACCAAGTCTGGGAATTTGTTTAAATAAAGATAAGCACAACATGAAGTGTGTCTGGCATACCAATCCTTTTAACAGCTGCTCTGCAGAGAAATATGCCTTTGAATATTCAAGATACAGTTTCAAAAAAGCGATTGCTTTGAAAATATGCATTAAATCCCACTTTAAAAATGACCGCACTCCTCATTGAATGCTCTACTTATTTAGGACGCCTGAAAGGGATTTTCAGGGTTAGGTACTTGGTTTGCAACACCATCCCTATTCCATTTGGTTTGCAACGTGTACCCACCACTTAATTCAGCGCTATGCCTATGCCTATTTACATGTAACTTTTGTTTAAGAATTGATATCTGTCAGTATTTTCATAGAAGGGAAGAACTGTAGTTTTAATTATCGTTCCATAAATTATTTACGTGGAGCCTTTTCTTGGCTTTTCTGTAGTACAAAGATTTTGAAGATGCAGAGTGAATAAGCCATTTTACACCTCTGTGGCCATTAGAGGGGGAAGTTAAAGCATTTCTCCTACACAAACATTCCATCTGATAAATCTGAGGATGAGCGAAGACTTGCTTTGTCCAGCCGAACCTTGCAAATCTTAACAACTGAGCTAAGTATATTTGAAAAAAAAAAATTTCTTAAAAGATTTTTTGAAGTTTTTACTTGCTTCCAGTTTGACCAAGAAAAAAAATAGATTATCATTCTAACTAGTTTGCTTACTTTGAAAAAAAGTGACACCAGCAACTTTGAAAATTAAGGCTACAGGTTCTGTCAAAGGGAGGAAAATTCTTCTCCGCTTCAAACTACTTGAGAGAGATTGTTAGTCTCCTGCGACACCAATGAGCTGTTGATAGAAACCCAAAAGGTCTCATATATCTTCTAGGGAAAGGAGGAAAAGAAGATTCCATAACAGAATGAAGCATTCAACTTCTCCGCATGATACTTACCGTGACAGGAGCACTCTGTGGAGATGAGAAATTTGGGGTACGACCAGACATCAGCAATGGATTCACAGAACGTTTATCTTGGCAATGACTACGCATAAGCCATTGCTCAAAACAATTAAGTTTAGCTTTTGCAGCACGGTTCAGGAACCTTGCTAATGATAACTAATCGATTTCACATGTTGATATTTCTAAGGAGTGAGCAATTCTCAGGCGAAGTCTTTGATGTCTCTGACTGTAGAGTCAGGTTGCCCAGGCTATGGCAGGCTATATATACACATATATATTATACATGCAAATGGGTATACATGTATATATGTACGTATCTATGCATGCGTCTGCGTACTGCCCTCTGCCCAGGCCAGTTTCAGAAACAAAGCATTCCTCTGTGCCTTCCATGTACAAAGAAGCCTGTGGTGAAGCAAGGCACAGAGCCACCGATCTAGTTACAGAGTTCCCAGAATCTCATCATGATTCCTTTGTCTGAAAACTTTGGTCTTGCTGAGCCTTCTGAGACCTGTGGAGTTAAAGGTAGGCTGCTGTTCAGCCAGACTTAGTCTCGTTTCCCATTTGCACATATTTTAAGTCGCTCAGATTGTTTTATTTCATATTTATTGTTACTGTTCTTAGTTCTTCATATCACAATAGCATTTGGCTATTCACTAGAACAAGGATCTCGTCGCTGAAAGAGCTTATTCTGTTTGCATTTGCCTTATCACTACTTTTTCCCCCTTTTGTATGGAGTTTCTCAAAGATTTTCATTGAAAGCCTCAACGACTTACTTGCATTGTGCACATAAACCAGCCACTCTTCAAGAGGACCTCTGGTGTCTCGAAATGTTGCAGAGGCTTTGATCAATTGGTAGCAGTGTTCACCATATATTGCCCCTCCCAACAATGCCAGCTATTCCTAACATGTTCTGTGTTGCATAACTCTGCCATGAAATTTAAATAATTCTTTTTATTTAGAGAAGTGAAGAAAGATTTTTGGCAAGTCATGAAACTTTGAAATGTAATATCTTCCTTACTGATGGAATTGATACTTTTCCCTCCAAATACTCAAGAACTTTTATAAGACTCATATATTATGTTTTTTAAGGAGAACAGGAATTATAGCAATGAATCACTAATGTTACTTTGTATTGTAGCAGCATCTAAAAGTTATTTGACAGTTTTGAATTACTGGAGGGTATAGTTATCTTTGGGAAATACTCTTAAATTTAATTCTTTGCAGAATGACTATTATTTAGCACCACATATAACAGCTCTCTATAGATAAACCTGAGCTTTCATATAGACTGGACCTATTACCCCAGATTGTAGACTTCCAACGTCTATTAGATCTTGCAATAATGATTATCTCCAAGCACAGAAAATGAAAAACATTGAAATCAGTCAAAAAATAATTTAAATCAGCAATGTTCACATGCAGCAGTCTTCGACTTGCAACACAGCATGGATTTGAGACATGACATTTCAGAAGAGGGATGGGGGAAACTTAGTCAAAGTCATTCTGTGAAGCCCAGGCAGTTTTGCAAGCCTGGATGAATTCTTCTGTGTTTTGAACACTGGGGTAGATCATCCGTGTCCGTCAGCCCCATCAAATAGTGTCCTCCTAACTTGATCAAATTGCACCTGAAAACTAATCAGGTTTTAGCATTGCCATTGCAAGGCTGCTCGAGAGCAGGAGAGCTGCAGACTCCTAATTCCAACACAGAATTTATCCATTCCTCTGCCGACGTGATTTTAAGAAGTTCTTTTCCCTCCTTCATGGATCCATGAACAACATGCATACTCCCTTCCATCCTTCATCTTGCTGGGCTAAATACACACATGCTTTTAATCTCTTCTTACAGGATAGCCTTTCCAAAGAAGAGAGATGTTCTCTCCAATAGCTTTCTGTGGGAATTTCATTCAAAAGTGTTTTCTTGTGGTAGAAAGCATACTGTTTGCACACAAGATTCTCCCATTTCTTTGGCATTTATTTGTAATAATGTGAAAGATGGATGTCAATTCAATACAGTGCATTGCTTTACTGACTTTCTGGCAAGTTTTTCTGTTTGTTTATATGATGGTAGGAATCTCTTCCATCATGCTTTCCACCTCCACACAGTCTATTTCGTGTGTAGCCTGCTGTGTGCCTTACACCTTCCTGTGCACAGCCAGTGAGGAATGCCATGGCCTTTATTAAAAGCCACGAGAACCTGTCCAGCCAATGCAAATGAACTAGGACATCTTCCATATTTGAGTGCTTTAATAAAGTCCCTAAGGTAAAGGAAGGTGACATCTGAAACTTACCTCTATATTACAGCTTTTCTTTCCAATCTAGTGGATGCTTGACCTTCTAAATTAAGTTCCCTTTCTTTAGGAGAAAGAAAAGCAAACCAATGTAATGGCTTTTTATTCTCCATCTTATGCACAAAGAGGATAGTGAATCCCTACCTGTATGAGTAACAGAAATCCTTGATGCGATGTATGCTAACAGCCCAAGGACAAGGATACCACTAATGGTGTTTTTTCCATGTGTGAGTATGCTAACAGCTGTTGTCAGCTACCGTGTATTTCTAATATCAAAGAGAGGTGTAAATCAAATTGAGCATTCACATTTATAATACATTTTTTCCTATGGGGTTCTGCACATACTTCCTTTGAAGTATTTTCCACTCTTCTGAAAAATTTTTTGGTACATTTTGATGTGACAGGGGACCTGACAGGATACAGAATAGTTTAACAGTTTAAAGCCAGACCAAAAGCCCACAGAAGTCTGTAGGAGTCTTTCCATTGCCTTCTGTGGGGTCTGAATCTGTTCCTTAATAAAATTCCCTCATGAAAACTAGGATCTGCATGCCCTCTGGTCGTGGGTACATTTGGTTCTTTTTCCTTTCATTTCTTTCTTACATTTCATCACCTAGGCTTTCTGTCAGCCACCTCTATGTTTCTTCTTGGTTTATGATGTGAAAAAGCCCCTGTGTTGGAAACCAAAGTCTCTAAAGTCCATCCCGAAAATCAACCCACTTTAGTTTCTGAAGCAGAAGCATACACGTGATGGTGCCTTTGACAAGTAACGGGTAAAAGTTGCTGCAGAGATGAGGACATGCAGAACTAGCAAAGTAAATAAATTCATGCTAAATTACTGAAGTTATGCATGTGATCCAACCAGTTTAATAGTCAAGCCAAGAAAACATGCCAGAAACTTCTTAAATATAACACAGGAGGACTCCTTGGTCAGGACTCCATTGTAAGCAGTTTTCCAGGGTAGGCTGAGGGCTGGAGGGCAAGAACCTGATCTCACAGGGGCATGGCAGGTTTGCACTCAAGAGCCTTCCCTTCTTGGATGTGTCCCTTGGTCCTCCGTGCTTCCGTTTCAGCTCTGCCCTGCCTGCCTTGGCCATCTTGACCGGAGAGGACGCAATCCTTGCTGGGGGCTCCTGAGGAGCCACCCCTGGGAAGACCTGGCCTGAGGATCATTTAGTAGAAACTTTCCAGTTCCATACCTGAGGGGGAAACAAAACAAAAATTACTTGTTTTGGTTTTTAATTGCAATGAGTCATGTGCACTTGTGTGTGTATGTATATAGGCATGTATTTATGTAGACAGCTATCATTTTGCTTCTTTCTTTCTTTCTCATAAAAGGTTCTGGATGTTTGATTTTCTTTCCGTTGTTCTGAAAATCAAAACAAGACATTGTCCTGGTTTAGCTAAAACAGGGCT
>NW_009604286.1:12538-16627 GCF_000690535.1 Cariama cristata | reverse complement strand
TGTAATAAATTTAATTAAAACTTTAATAAAAGTTTTTGGGGTTTTGTGTGTGGAAGAGCCTGATGGGTTTCGCATTGTGCCATTGTAGAAGCATGGTAGGACTAGAGGAGCTGCAAAACCGCAGCTGGAAGAGAAGAATTCAAGAAATAACTACAGTCTTCGTGGTCTTTAAGGAACCAGTGAAACGTGCTCGTCGGGAAACTGTCGGAGTGTTTTGGTCTGTCGTTCATTGTAGGGCAGACTAATAGCTTTTCCTCCTGTCGTAAACGCTAGGGACGTAGTTGAGATACGCTTCATAAACGAGCTTAGAGAAATTAATTAAATAATCAGAATTTAGGCCTTCAGGTTTCCAGAAGGTGCAGCTTACGCTTCTGCTGGGGTTAACTTGGGGAAACTGAATGTGTTCTGAGGTTTGTGTGTTCTCCTCATCCTTGCGGTTCCTTCTTTCGTGCTGCGTGTTGTTCTTACTTTCTGAGTTTATGCATAGCCCTTCGGTCCTGTCCATTGAGCATAACACTTCAAAGAGTTTCCTCACTATTTGCTCTCATTTCTGAGAGAAGTCTCTGGTCTAAGAATACATAAATGTTGTAAGTGGAAACGTTTTCGTTTGTAGTCACTCTTCAATTTGAGGATGATATTGTCATTGTTTGATACAAGGGCCTGTACAGATTGAGATCTAAAAGACGTATATGGCTGGACACTTTGACCTTCAAGCCCTCCAAAAAGATGATACCCTGCTCCCCCCCAATTGTAAATTAATTACTTGCAAGCTTTCTTGATACAAAATGGCGTGTTCACTGATCTCTCATTTAGCGGTGCTCAAGGGGTAGGTAGGGTGCATCGTCCACTTAGGATAGGAACATGTGAAGAAAGGGAAAACTGTCCGAAGGGACACAGTCCTCCTCCTGCGTGCTCTGTCCTGCTTGCCTAGAAAAGGCACAACCAGGAATGCTGAGGAGAGTGCGGCGGCTGCTGTTTTAAGGACTCCTGTCTTTGAAACGAAAGGATTGTCAGGGCAGGTAGGGGAGGTTTGTAAAACGGTGAATGTGACGAATAACTGGAAAAAAAACCCATCAGGCAAGAAGTGAGGTTCGTGCAGTTACGCTGTAGGAAAGCAAATGGCATCGTGGAACTGAGCATGGCGGAGCTTTGAGAGAACGAAGAGCATTTGTGGTACCCAGTTAAGGGAGGAAGGATCTCTTGAGGGTTTTAATATAGGCTGTGACTCAGAGCCCTGCTAAGTGATGACTTGATGACATTTGGAAGGGCTTATCAAACCTCATTACTTTATGAGTTTGTTGAATAGAATTTCGGTTTTCAGCATAATTGTAAAGCATTTCTAGACTTGAGACAGCGCTTTCATTTTAGAATGCTAACTACTTCGGGGGACAAAAACCAGTGAATTATTTAATCTAGTTTCAAAATGAATATGCCAATGGGGGGAAGGATGGTTCTACCTGAAATGCAGACACTTCACTTGCATGAAAATAAGGTCCTTGTTATTGAGCCTATCTACAAGCTGGTTTAAAGAGTGCCTGCATTTGCAAAGTTTTAATTCTGCAGTATCAAGTACTTTGTTCTGTTAACAACTGAGTAATCATTTTCAGTCCTCATGGAAAAGAACTTTCTTTGCTGGAAAAAGGAATATTGCTTATATTGATCTACTGGATTTTAAAGTCAGACGTCATGCTATTTTTCAAAATTAAAAGCGGCAGTAGAGTAACCAATAGTTTGTTCATCTTGCCATTTGATATTTCAGATGATGCTCGGGAATGTGTTTTTTATGTATGTGTGAGAATGTATCATGTCCTGCCTGTTCACTCACGGAATAAATTACGTATCTGATTTCTTTGTATTAAGGGAGAATATGAACTAAGTTCCAGCACTGGACACTTTTAGGTAGCAAATATTTTGGATACATGTAATGAAAATTGCTGTGTCTTTGCTAGAATAAAGTGCACAGCCCCTCTAGTAGGGCTTGTTGTAGTGGCACAGTCTATTGATGCTGCTGCCTATGTATGCTTTGTAGGTACAAACCCACAAATCCCAAATTATCTAACAAAAAGCGCTACTCTTCCTTAAGGTAACAAAGGTTTTATAACTAAGAAGAAGAGCCTGTGGCATCTTGCATTTAGAACTCCGTAGACCTTTGACACAGCCTGTCACAAGAAGCACCTTGGTGAGAACCCCTGAGGCACGTAACAAAACAGCAGCATTCCTTGAACCACCGAGCTGTGAAATGACGGCGTCATTACTCACAAAACTGTCTGAGAGACAGAAAGCAAAAACCAGAAATTAGCAGTGAATTGGCGTCATAATATGCAAGCTAAGATGTGGAGAAGTGGGTTACTGCAGTGCTCTCTTTTTTTTTTTTGTTTTAATTTTTCAGTAACTTGAAAAAAATGAGTAGCTAAAGTGACATTTGTGAAACACGATCATTAGTCAAGTTGAGAGGACTGTGAAGACAGTCCATGGTTCTGAGATATCTGACCAATGTGGTAACAGATTAAGTTATCTCTTCCAACCATAATGATTCTATGATGCTATGATTTTTACAAATTGAAGGCAACACAGGGAGAGATGGTGGAGGAGAAGGATGGACAATGAACCATGCGTTCACGCTCCCATGGGCCAAACAAACTCTGTCAGCTGGGCTTTGTGAGTAAAACTCAAGGAAATTCTCACTGTTCATCGTGTACTTCATTAACAAAACCACAGTGTGATGTGCTCATTTAAAATCCAATGGAAATCAGTGCTGTGATGACTACAGATAGGATATAAGTAGTTGTGGAAAGTGTCCCTATGACAGCTGGGATTTCTGAATAAGACAATATTGAAGTTAAAAGTATAACAATCAGGAACTTCCAGTCTATCTTACAAAGCAAGAAGAAGGGACATGGAGTTATATTAAAAACATGCAGAACTGATAGGAAGATATACTTTTCATAAAACATTTGATTGAACTGTGAAATATGTTTTGACATAATGAGAATTAATAATCTAGTGAGATCCAAAACCATTTTTACTTTATAGGAGTAGAAAGGACATAAAGAACCAGAAAAAATAAAGAATGAAATTATTGCCAGGAGACATACAAATCATATACTTTGGCCTTAGGATAAAATATCCAAGTATTACTCAGTAAGAAGGGTTTAAGTTGGAAAACAAGTCATCCCATATCTGATTGTTGTAGTTTTTGGCACCGTTTTCCAAAGCCGTGTTTGGGAGGAGGACACCAGACTAGACGGGTACTTGTAGGGTTTAGCCTGGCAGCTCTCCTAGGATTATCCTGGAGCAATTTGAGGGAAACTGTGGCAATACCAGGGAACCTCTGTGAAAAGTGACCTACCAAGAAGCTCCTGCGAGTCACCTGGCCAGGACAAATGCCTGCAAACCAAAACTGCAGGGATCAGGAGACAAGCTTGGTATCAATTGGCTGCACCTTGTGAGTACCAGAGTCATCTCTCTCATGGGAAATGAATGAGGATGGACCAAACCTTACAAACTTTTTCCTCTGTGAGACGAAGAAACATGAATGGTTCTTGAAAAAGTACACGAAAACATGTATCTGACAAATACACAGTGGGAGAAAACAATTTTTAATTTGTGCGAAGGCTGTTGGAGTATAAGATGAATGTCTTCAGGCATGAATATTTTAATAGAATGTTGTTGCTGTTATGCTTGCTGTGCAGGTTGTGGCTGAGGTAAAGTTAATTTTCTTCCTAGTAGCTGGTCTGGGGCTGTGGTTTGGATTTGTGCTGCAAACAGCGTTGATAACCCAGGGATGTTTCGCTCCTGCTGATCGGTGCTTACCCAGAGCCAAGGCCCTTTCAGCCTCTCACCCCACCCCACCAGCGAGGAGGTTCGGGGGGCACAAGGAGTTGGGAGGGGACACAGCCGGGACAGCTGACCCCAATGACCCAAGGGATATCCCATACCGTATGACGTCATGCTCAGCGTATAGAGCTGGGGGAAGAAGGAGGAAATGGGGGACGTTGGGAGTGATGGCGTTTGTCTTCCCAAGTCACCGTTAGGGGTGATGGAGCCCTGCTGTCCTGGCGATGGCTGCACACCGGCCTGCCCGTGGGG
>NW_009604286.1:0-12520 GCF_000690535.1 Cariama cristata | reverse complement strand
GAGTGGGGAGTGAATTCCTTGGTTTGCTTGGCTTGTGTGCACGGCTTTTGCTTTACCTGTTAAACCATCTTTGTCTCAACCATGAGTTTTCTCTTTCTCCCTTCCAATTCTCTCCTCCATCCCACTGTGGTGGGAGTGAGCGAGCGGCTGGGTGGGGCTGAGCTGCTGGCCGGGGTTAAACGATGACACTTGCAAAGTTTGTTTGTTTTTTTAAGACCATATCTGAAGAAGTCCTTCCAACCACACTGTTACAAGTCATAAAGACTGGGATCAAATACATCATTCTCTCCTGCAAGATGTGTAAGAAATAGGAAAACTTCATAAATACGTTGTCATAGAAAAGGTCCTACTACATGAGTGGGACATTATGCTTTTCAATTCAAGTCAGTATTGCTGCTACATGGTCTTACTTATCATCCAGCCTTTTTGTAGCTGAGCATCCTTATTACTTGCTGCTTCTCTGAAAGGCTGCTTCCCTCTTTTACTCTGCCCATCACCATGGCTTTTGGCACTGTTGTCTCACTTTTCCCCTCACCCTGGCTGCTTTCTCCTGGCCACCAAGGAATGCCTTCATCACCAGCGCCAGGAGCAGCGTCACACCATGGAGTCCAAGCCAATAGGCCAAGGCCAGGCAAGACTGGGCGACTGCTGAGTCATGTCAATGTCTCTGCATGGCCTTGCCCCATGCTCCGGGTTTTGGGATGGTGACACAGTAACCATTGCCCTCTCTTTCTCACTGTGGGCATCTTTTGCCATGCAGAGATTCTGTAGATGAGTATCATAGAGTTTTTGTTATAGCACAAGCAGAAGGCGGCTTCTAGGCTAAGTGTGTGCTCAGCACCCACGATAAAACGCCTGAGGAATATCTTGAGTAATCGGTCAGGTGGGAAAGGTTGATCTTTGCTGGTTTCTGGTAGAGACCCTCAGGGATGCTCAATTGCCATTCTCTGATTTCCTGTTTATTCCTTTACAATTTTATATCTTTCAAGTTGGTGGTTTTCCTCGTAAAAACCCTACACTTCTCTGAACAGTACAACCTCTGGCTGTAGTTTCCCCTTTCTCACCTTGTGTGACTCGGCTCTACAGCTTTCCTTGTGACCTTCTTACAACTGATGGCCAAACCCTTGGGAGTGGGAGAGGACAACGTCACTATACAGTATTAATCAAGCGGAGCCCATTGCTCTGCACTTCAAATCTCATGCAATGCCCCTTGCTAATTAAGACCTGCCAGATAATTAGAACTGGTAACTCCAGCTGCTCTAGTCAAGGCAGAATAGTGAAGGACTTTCCTTTCAGCTGGGTGCACCGGTGGTCATGCGTGACTGTGCTAGCATTCAGTGTTCTCCAAAAGGCTGTGTGATTTCTACTGGTACAGAGGCATTCAGTGTTCTGAATCCTGGTATGCAAAGTGAAAGAAAATTCCATACATCTTGCCTGTTTCAAAATATTTATAAGCATTTCATCACCACCTGTCTTTCCTTCTGTTTTGGAGTCTTGCCAAACTGGTAAATATTTCACTGGAGGTGGAATTGGAATAACAGACAATTTCCTGTGCCTTGTAAATCCGATCCCTGTGCAAAGGGTTCTAAGACTAAAACACTGACCAGATAAGACACTGCCACTGAAAACTGTGATCTCACACATGAGGTGTTAGGGAAGACACCATACAGACCACACATCAAAGACTCCTTGTTATCGCAAAGCTGTTGATAAGGACTTCTGGAGCGGAGGGACAACAGTCAGTCATCCTGTAGACAGACGTGAGATCCTGTCCACTTCGGGCAAATACTGGGACTGGCAGACCCTTAGGAAGTGGGGTTCACCAGAGGTTCCCTCTCCAGCGGGGAGTCGAGCACAACAGACCCGGCATCTGCAACGTTTTAGGTGGTACCCTGTGGTCAGACCAGTACCATGGACAGTCTCAAGTGTGAGCAATAAATGATCTAGGCTATTTTCTCTGCTTGGCAATCATTACTGTTGCCTGACCTGTGATAAGTAACAATTGCCTTTTATTCCTCCAGTAAATTTTTTATCTACAAATCTGAAAAACAGGCAGCAAAACTGCATGCAGGTACTCTTCTGCCAGATCTTGCTGTTGTATCGATGCAAACTGACATCTGCTAGAAAAATCCGTAAATTAATCAAGATCTACAGAAAGAGCCTGCAAAATGAAGTTTTCTCAGGCTAACTGATCAGTCTCTGCCCATCTCCTGCTCCAGGACTGAAGACGTCAGTGTGCTTCCCTAAGAAAGGACATTGGCTATGGCATCAGTAGTCCCTCATCGAGCGAGGGCACCAAGGGCTGTGAGAGTCTTCCGTGCTCCTTCTGTTCCTTAACGCGGGACATTCCTTCACGCGTTTCTATGCACACAAATCAAGTTGTCAAAGTAGCTTGGACCTCTGTTCCTTAGAGTTTTTAAAAAGCCATCTATTTTTCAAAAGGTTAAGACAGTTTTTATTCCTTTGCAATTTATATGAAACATATTTCTATATTTATTTTTCCTCTGCACAATGCACATTTAATAGCAACCATAGCACATATGAATCCCCTAAGATAATCACCTAGTTCCTCCAGGAAAATCAAATTAATTGTGCTTTATATGTCATGTTTCTATACTTGCAGTAAGAATCTGTCCTTCAGAGAAACAGGTTTAAGAAATTTTATTGAGTATAAAAATACATAAACTTAAGGCATATTAAACTGTACAAAAGATACACTAGCAATAAATCAGGGAACTATATCTATACAAAAACCAAAAAAAATTACAAACGACTCATACTACTGAAATGTGGAGGTGCCAGTGGTACATTCTGGTGAAAAAGGAAACAAAGCCAAATCAAGAGCAGTAATTGTGTTCTAGTGTCTATTGTCTAAATTTAAAAGCCGCATTCCAGGATACAAATCAGACATAACGGACTACCTGTCTTCAAATATCACACAGGAACCATGTTCAAGAAGCACTGAAAAATTCCCTCCATTTTAAAATGCGAAGACATATTACCTAGCAAGCAGCAGCTGATGTTAATCTATGTTACAACATAAATCCCCACAGTATTTTACAGAACCTAGGTCAAAGCCTGAGCTGGTTCTAAAGTCAATTCAGTTTAACTGACATCCAGATCAATAGTTCAGCCCAGTTAAGAAAAACATGTGGCCAACATTACAAATGTGGAGTTTTTATTACTCAGGCTACTTTCATTTCAGAATATTACATTTGCCAGTACATGAAGGAAGGTCGTTGCGACCTTGATTCTTTAAACCATTACCATTGGGTTAGTATTAGTCTCTGGAAATGACATTTATTTTGCTTTTATTTACTCAGTCAACTGACTAGTCCACATGGCAAAGAACCTGCAGATACTAACAAACACACAAGAACAGTCAGTTATAGAAGCAGAGACAGCCAAGAGGGAGCGTAGCCCCTAAATAAGCACATATTTTAAAGAAACTGTGAACCATACAGAATAATCAAGTTCATGGTTTAAGTTTTCCTTAATTAGAAGAAAATTGCTTTAGTCCACATGGCAAAGAACCTGCAGATACTAACAAACACACAAGAACAGTCAGTTATAGAAGCAGAGACAGCCAAGAGGGAGCGTAGCCCCTAAATAAGCACATATTTTAAAGGAACTTGATTATTCTGTATGGTTCACAGTTTATGGTTTAAGTTTTCCTTAATTAGAAGAATATTGCTTTAGATAACAAAACTATTAGAAAAATCACAAAAGAAAAAAGTTTCTAAGGAGAAGGAACTGAGATTTGATAAGGATTAGGCTGTTACAGAAAAAAAAGTAAGAGTTTGTAAAGGTAAAATGACAGAGGACAACAGAAGAAAGCAGAAATACTACCTACCTGTCAGAAAACTTTTATGGCTGTCAAATTAAACTTGTGGTGTACAACAAAAGAACTGAAAGTCAGAAGCTTAAATAATGCCATCGTTATCATAATATTTGAAACAAAATACTCATACCAGAGCCAGAAGATTCACACACTATGCTAAGGACAACTGAGCTTTATATATGCTCTGCAAAAATAGCCTAGAATTAAAGGCAGTTCAGTTGTTAGTTGCAGTGTGCGTTCAGATGGTCCAAGTTAAGTTTTGTTGTATATCCTAGGGATCTGCCTTTCATTCAAAATATTGTGTTTAATTAAGTAGCAACTTCATTTAGCTATCGGCTGCTAATAAGTTTTAAACAGACTGCAAAGTTGGTTTTATCATTGTATATTTGAATCAGTGATAAATATCACTGAACTCTTAAAAACACTCAAATATTTTTATTAGGAAATACCATCATAAACTAAACTATCCAAGACATAAATGCTGATTTATTTTTTTTTTTAACCACAAAGTTATATACAAAGTAGATAAGAGACTACTTCCACATAGCACTGAACAAAGACGTACATGTTCAAGAGATAGGGTTACATTTTCTTCAATGTATTTGGACTGGAGCTCCCCATACACTAATTTTACTGCTACTTTCCTGAAGAAGGAAAATCAAATAATCTGTCCTACTGGTCTAACAAGAAGAACGCAGACTCATTTCAGACCATTTTTATGTATCCAACATTAGCCAAATCTACAACTGATGAGCTCTATTGCCAGAATTCATACATTGTCCTACTTAGAGCTCTCTCTGGAATACATCTTCAAGAAGTACAGTGAGGTTTCGTCTGGGACTATGAGCAGTTATAGACAGAACTTCGTTTTCAAACTACCTACCTTTCTTTCTCTAGACTATTTACAAGACTACTGTATAACTACTACGGATCTTTTCAAAGATGTTTTTGTTAAAAAAAAAAAAAAATCTTACTCACGTAAGAGGGGTCTCTGAGTAGTTTCACAGATAACTGAACAAGCCAGGAGACTGAAAGACACTTACATTTGGTCTTGCTACTACAAGAAAGGCTTGGGGAACGATGTGTACTATGATGCACGTGTGCTAAATACATACGTATACTACAAAATGCACAAACTATACTCCAGAAAGGAAAGCGTAACTATTTTCTCAGCAATCTTACAGGTTTGCAAGAAGCCCTGATTATTTTTAAGTAGCAGTGTGTCAAGTTGTCAGTACCCTCAGCATTTGTGCTGTCACTTGCAGTTCCATCTTTAAGTCCACTCTGGCTTGTTATTTTATCAGGTTAACTGTGCATTTGTCTTACTAA
This sequence comes from Cariama cristata, assembly GCF_000690535.1. NCBI lineage: Eukaryota > Metazoa > Chordata > Aves > Cariamiformes > Cariamidae > Cariama > Cariama cristata. The sequence continues at coordinate 7,350 of NW_009604286.1, read as the reverse complement.
TGTTCCTAGAAGACCACAAATTATTTGATTATAAAGAAAAAAATGAAATTAAGTTGTTCCACAGTTGTCTTCTCACAGATGTCTGTAATCATCTATAACATATTGCAAGGAGGAAGTGTAAGCAAAGCCTTTTTTAAGAAAATGCAAATATATTGTTTAATTCTTTAATGTATTTGTGTCAATAAACCAAAGAAAGTTCATAAACATTTCCTTACACTTAAAAACAGTTTCACTGCTAAACCCAGGAAGTACCCATCCTTTTAGAAGGCACCATAGGAGAGCTTCAGAAATGCAAAGTTTTCATTTCCACCTTTTTGGTAGTTACAAACTTTCAGCCTTCTTTTTGTAACTGTCTAGAATTCCAGTCAAGGTTGACAATAGATCTTCAGACATGAATTCTTCATAGTCTCTGTCAATTTTCACATTCTGTTCATCAAGATATTTCTAGAAATGAGTTATAGAAAGTTTATTAGAACTATCATGGTCTCTATTGTACTGGTTCCACTAAAGCATTTTAAGCAGTCATTGCACAAGTTAAGTGATTTCAGTTAAAGACTTCGTCTACCAGAGGCAGATTAAACCTGGCATACTGTTACTGCTGAATTTTAATGATCAATTCTAATGATTTATACCAAAGGTTTTTTCAACAAATTTATTTAACTAGAATCTACAGACTCAGTGCAGCAGCCCTAAATAACTGGTACTTTATTGGAAAGAGTAAGTTCTGATTGCCATGTGTTTAACTGCAGTTGCAAATGTCTCCAGAAAGATTTAATTCTGAATATCGAATTTTAGCTTACCTCTATAGATACTACATGAGTAGCAATCACCTCTAAAAGACGATTCAAGTTATCACCAGCTTTCCTGGTCTCTTCTGTTGTTGTTTGCATAACAACTTGATATCTAAAAAGTAAAGACACTCAGAAAGTCATGTCTGTAATTACAAAATTCCTGACATCTGAAACAATCACTTCACCAAGTCCGATATATCCTCGTGTTTAGCCATAATTTCTTCTATTAGTATTGACTTGAACCAAGTTAGATTTGTATATTAATACTCAACTTAGAAGAAAAAGGATCGTATTATAAGAAACAAAGTACCTTGAGTCAGAATAGTCTCTCCAGACTTTAGGCTATAAAAATGTAGTTGTCACATAAGTTTGGAAACAAACTAATTTCCTTACTACAACCATATATATGAAAAAAATTACAGGGAAAACAGGACTTCTGATACAGCAGACAAATGTTCTAGCAAAATAAGTGTCAAGGACAAACATCTTTCAGTTGTAAATTTGTGAAATTAATATACCGAGATGGATACCTGCTCACCAAATAATTTTACATTAGGATTCAAGAAAATGTCTTTATCTTTAAAACACATAAAACCCAAAATAAACTACACAACTTGAAGTTATGGGCCTTACTGTCTTTGAAGATCATGCAATTCATTTGTGGCTTCACTGAGACCTTCATTGACACCACTCTCAAGTAATTGTTTATGCTTCTCTAACAATTCCAGTTCATTTGCACATTTTTGCTCTTCCTCTTCTGCTTCCTGTAAACAAAGAAAAAAAAAAATAAAAATAAGTTGCATAACTCAGGAGTAATTAGGATTTTTTTTTTTCTCTTTTATATTACCTGATTACGTGCTGATACTTGAATTCAGAATTCACACAAGTAACTCCAAACAAAAAACAAAAAAAAAAACCCTCAAAGGACGTCCCCCCAAAACCTCAAGTTTCAGGGATTTTCTATATCATCTTCCACCCAAAACCAGCCTAACCTTCCCTTTTTTTCTCTAACTGTATTTCAAGGTCTGTGTGGCAGCTATTTTCCCTTCAAAGTTCATCTCAGAAAGTGTTATTTACGTACTTTAAATATTAGAAATGGAACATCATGAACAACTGTTTCTAGGTTACAAAAATAAAATCACATTTGAGGAAGAAAATTGCTTTTCCCTTTTGTGTCAGAAAGATGAGTACCAAATGTAAGTAATCATCTCTCCAAGGAGGATGACACTGTTGACACTAGACTTAGCACAACTGAATGCACAAAACCAAACTAAGTTCCAGCAGCAACTAAACATGCAATTCTGGTAAATTACTGAAACATCGTCCTTCAAAAGTAATTTTAATACTGAAGTCTTATGAATAGAATTTTAAAAATTACATGAGGAATTACATGTTATTACAACTATGCCTTGTTATAACCATCCAGGTGCAACTGAGTATTTGATGAGCTCACCTTAAGAGAAATGCATTTGCCACAGCACAGATCAAAAGTTAAATTTCAGGTGGTTTTGAAAACAATAAACTAAATGAATTGCCTTCAGTCCCCTAAGCAGGTATGAGCAATGAAATAACCCCGTTTCATGGTTATAGCAGAAAAGTTTCTATTTGAAGGAGTAGATCTGTTAAACACTAGCTGAGTTCAAAAAGCATTATTCTCCTGGGCACCACAGCCCCACCAAATCCATGCTGTTAGAGAGGCTAGGAGGTACTGAAGCAGCCACTTAGTTGTTAACTGAGCGCTACATCTTGTTGCTAAACTAGAAGTGAGGAAAAGGATAGGGACTGCTCCCCCACTGGGGAAGAAAAAGAAAGCAACAGTTTTATTTCATTAAAGCATTTAATATGTTTTTAGTCAGATAATGTTTTCCATAGTTTTTAATGTGATTAAACACGTTTACTAAAAACTGCAAGTGTATGTATTATATAAAAACTGAAAAGACAAGGCAGATACTGTTAACTCTAAAATCTCATTGAAACACATGCTTTGAGACATCCTGAGGTCAGGAGGTGATTGCCACTGCTTTTATTACTGGATGTAGTAGCTTATGATTTACAGGATCTGCCAAAGTATGATGCCAGATTCTCTTACAAGAAAGTGAAAACTGATGCACTTAAGGTAGCACCCAAATATTTCTGAAACGAATGAGAGAATCCTGCAAGAGGAATGGAAGGAGGCAAGGGCAGAAGTCCAAACAACAAAAATGGAAACCAAAAACTTACGTATAAATACAGAGATTAAAGATAAGGATATCATTAAGGATAAATTGGCATCAACCTATAAGAAGTTCTACCTTAAGCTTTTGATGGTAAAGATCATCCAGCTTTTCAGCTTCTTCTTTCAGCATTTTAACACTGCTTTTCTTGTCCACTACCATTACATTCACCTAGAATGAAAACATGGCCAAGAAGATATAAATCAAAAATAATTCCAACATATAAATCCATGCCATCACAAACAACATGTGGTAGCCCAGAAATATTTAAGCTGGGTCAGGCTGGGATGGCATTAACATTCTTCATAGCAGCTTGTATGGTGCTTTGTTTTGGGTAAGTGGCTAAAACAGTGTTGGTAGTACACCTATGCTTTGGCTCTTGCTGAATAGCACTTGCATAGCATCAAGGCTTTCTCTCGCTCCCACGGCCCCTCAGTGAGTAGGGTAGGGGCAGGCGTGAGGGTTGGGAAGGTGCATAGCCACAACAGTTGATCAAAATTGCCCAAAAGGATATTCCCTACCATATACTGTCATGCTCAGCAATAAACTGAAGTCGGGGAAGAAGAATGGGGAAATAAAATTCTCATTCTTCCAATCCATCCTGAACCCAACATTGCTAAAAATCTTCCTGATGACAACTTGTCAGTGATAGTAAGTGACACAACAGACTGGAATGGGCAACGTATTAAAAACAAATCTTTCCAATGTTTATGGTCAAACATATATGTAAGCTGCATAATCTTCAATGCAGGGAATACACATTATTTCAACCAATAGAAGAGACTAATTCTCACAAAATTATAATTAAAGCAATCTTCCTCCCCCCCACAAGCCCCAACCCAACAAAAACACCCCATCAAAACCAACCAAAACAAAAGCTAACCCACCGCACCGCACTTCACTCATGCAAAAGGTGAAATGAGACCAGCAGTAACATAGTATGTTAGTCCCAATCTTCATTAACCAACACACCTGTTCTAAAGTATCTTCCAAACTCATTTTCCGTTGAGTAGCCTTCCTAATTTCTTCCTCAGTCTGGTTTATGATCTCCATAAGGGGAGCCTGTAATACACATACAAGAAGATCTGGCTAATGCAATTTGTTAATTTGAACGAAGATGTACCCCAGTACATCTTTTCCCTCTCCCGTTTTTATTTAGGCTGCTGTACCCTCCAATACCAAATTTCCTTCCTATGCTATAATGAGTTAAGGCACTGCATCACACCAGCTTTTCAATGAAGTTTCATGGAGAGGCTGAGAGATACCTGTCCCACATTTCCAAAGAAACACATTTTTTTTGCAAGTGGTAACAGAAACATTCAGTGTTGACTCTGCTTACCTTGATCTGAGTTCTGTATTTGACTAGGCAATTTGGTCCTGCCTCAGGATTAAACTGAATCTCAAAGTCATGGCCTTTGGAATTCTCAGCACTTACTGGAATTAATTTCAGCTTTCGAGCCAGTTTATGGTACTCTGCCAGTTGCATTTCAATCTGTTCAGAGGAGAAAAGGGCAAAAATTGTAGAAGAAATACAAGTGAAAAGCTTTGCAAAAAGTATTCCTGTAGTTCTTTAAACAGGTTTCCGAGTTGCTCTGTACAAACGTGGTTCCATGTCATTCCACAGTATGCAAGAGCTGTATGTATGGACAGGCCAGCAGTTTGCATTGTTTGAATTAAGTGCTGTTTTACGAAAACCTGTGGTTTTCCCTACCCATCTGCCATATTTTTTTCCTGCCTCAATTTTTTGAGGATTAGTTTTTTTTTGGGAAAGAAAAACATGCTTGGAAACAATACAAATAACTAAAACAATAATCAGTCATCGTGTTGATATGCCTTCTCTGATTGGTTTTGACAGGAAATGCTATGCAGCCACACAGCCTAATAACAAACTTTAACTTGAGCGTACCTGCAGACAAAGCTTATTAAATGCTCTGTTCTGATTAGTGAGTGCCATTTTTATGCAAACACCACACAGAAGGATTTTTTCCAGTTTTGTGTGCTTCATACTTGCACAGTATGAGGAATTTAAGTTAATACCAACTGCTTGATAAAGTGTAATCCTGCCAAATGCAAAATGTATTTGAAACTTTCTTTTAGCTCTCCATCTAGCAAAGCAGAAGCTTTTAAATCCCACCACTTACAGGACCACTTCTTTTTGTTCTGTTTGAGGGAATTGAATTTAGCCCTTAAAAAAAAAATCTATTAGAACTTCTACAGAAGGGACCAATCTGGCCCTAAATGCACGCAGAGATATTGATTTCGAAGCACTAGTTTTGCATTACTTCCTTGCTGTGAAATCTTAACATTAGCCTGAAATTGCTTGTGTTATCAAAGCAGTTTCAAGCTAACGTTATCAAAGCTCTTGACGCTTTAACAGTGAGAGCTGACAGTGGTGCATATTCTAGCTATGTCCCTTATGATGCAGAAAAAAAAACCAAACAAACATTGTCATTATGCTCAAAACAGAAAATAGGAAAAAAAGAAACATTTTTCACAGAGATTATAAACAGAAGCCATTCTTGTCACTTTAGCTGTTAAGAAATATCTATGCTGTTCTAAGATTATCTAGGAAAGAAGTTAACAAAATCGTCTAAGTCCCAAGTATAAGCTTGCATGATGAAAACTGATAGCCACTTCTCAGTGTAGTAGGGTTTTCACATACCGCCTCTTTATTCCTAGCATATTTTAGCTCTTCGTTCCACAGCTGATGTTCTTCTGCTTCCACTTCCTTAGTCAGTTTGTTAATGGTTTGCTGCAACTCATTTCTCTCATGATTTATTCTCTCAATGTCCGCAACTGAGTACTTTTGGTTATCAAAGATGTGCTGGAGCCGGGCATTCTCCTGCTTCATTGCTTCTACTTCCATTTCTAAGTTCACAAAACATTTGTGAAATAGATGTAAAATACCGGCCTATACAGTTAAACCTAACCTCTCTGTATTTTTATGAGTAAATAATATCTGTACTTCATTACTTTAGTACACAAACAGCTATCAGGCAAAAAAATCTCTTTAGTAGTAATCCATTTTGGAAAGTTTATTTGTAGCATCATCATACACTAAGTATCTCACTCTGTCCTGAAGCTGAGAATTACAATTATTTTAAACCTATTTCTAGCTTCAGTATGCCATGTGACCAAGACTTTCTTACCCGCTGTCTCAACTTCCTCATTAACACCTTCCATTTTTTGATCAAGGATGGCTATATGAGATTCCAGATTAGCCAAATAAGCCTGGTATTTCTGGACATCTGCTTGAAGAGATGATTTCACATTTCGTAGTGATACTCTACGATCCTAGTAAATGGATGGAAAGAACAACCACATTATATTACTCTAAAATAATGATCTTACTTTCCAGACAAGACAATAAAGTAATTGATCAACTTCAATAGTATAGATATAAAAGAACTTCAATAATTTTTATCTCTGACAGCTGAATAAAGTTAAGCATCTTGAAAATAACAAAAAAAAGACTTCAATAATTTTTATCTCTGACAGCTGAATCAAGTTAAGCATCTTAAAAATAACAAAAAAGGTTGAAAAGATGGTTTGTACCTTAATTCTTGCATTTCAGCATTTAGTCTTTGATTTGCATTAGGCATTGCATTAAGAAAGTTCTTACTACAGGTAATTCACAACTTAAGTATAATAATACACTAAGGACAGATAAAAGTAAGTGCAAGGAAAGCTGGGAATACAAGCAGCATACCTGCTTTGCGCAGCATACTTACTTTGCACAGTAGGCAGGAATCTCAATTTGCCAGCTGCACAGCCACTAAACCATTTTTAAACTTATGACATACTGAAAGCAGATTACATCTTTTCAAACAAAGCGTTTTCCCTGAAATACATTGTTACCACTGAATCCCATGCTGTCATCCGCGAAGAAGTTCTCATACCAACACTTTTGGAAAAGATAATATTGAAATTCAGAAAAAAAAGTGGTTCAAGTATTTTACTAATATTTCATCCAATGCAAGCCCTCATTACCTGAAAATATCTGCAAAATATCAATCAAACAAATAGCAACTGAAGACTCCACAGTAAATGCCTTGTACTACAATGGTATAGAGTCTGTAGTAATCTGGCCTAATTAAAATCTCAGAGAGCACTGAAAATAATTTTCTATTTGTTGAAATATATCATCAGTATCTCCATTTGATAATGACAATAATGGTCAATAATAGAAAATTCAAATCCATCATATAAACAAGCATAGACACAATTTACTAACCGGCTCACTTTCCTTTTCTTTTTCTAGTCTTGCAATCTCTTCATGAAGTCTTTTGTTGTCAGCTGCTAAAGTTTCTATCTGGAATTCATCTATATTAAATAAATCCTCTGGG
>NW_009604285.1:73459-73681 GCF_000690535.1 Cariama cristata | reverse complement strand
CCGCCACACGTGCCTGCGCTTCCCCGCCGGCATGCCAGGGCCGCGGTGACAGCAGCCGGTTTGGCCGGTTCCGGAGCCGTGCGCTCGGGCTCGCCGGGCTTGTTCCGCTCTGGTGTGACTTCCTCCTTCTCCCGCCGCCGTGCTCACGGGGCAGCTGCGCTCTGTAAACTCGGAGGGTGGTGGGGAGAGCGGGGTCGGCCACGGCACGGTGCGGGACGCAGC
>NW_009604285.1:0-73301 GCF_000690535.1 Cariama cristata | reverse complement strand
GTGGCTTGAGTGGATGATTCCAGGGGGAAGGGGTCTGAGTATTTCACGGTTAAATGCTGACCTGCAGTTCTCAGCGTCCTACGCTTACATGCTGATGTTTTACAGATTAATGACTTGGCTTATAATTTACCTTGCCTTTTTTTTTGGTTTTATGTCTGCTCCCCGTCCTTGTATTGTTTTCAGAGCTACTGATTTGCAGGTGAGCTGCTCTTGTATTGCCCCGTGGTTCCGGGTGGCTCAGCCAGAGTTCACTGCCATGTTTGTAGCCAGCGTTAGACCTGTGTGATCCCCCAGGCAAAGGCTGTGCTGTAGGCCCCTCCTGCTTTCCACTGGATCACTAGTGCTGCTACCTAAGGCAATTCAGTGTTCTCTTTTCTACGCCTCAGTGTTGTGGTTTAACCCTAGCCGGCAGCTAAGCTCCACACAGCTGCTCACTCCCTCCTCCCTGGTGGAATGGGGGAGAGAATTGAAAGAGTAAAAGTGAGATAAAGACAGTTTAATAGGTAAAGCAAAAGCCATGCACGCAAGCAAAGCAAAATAAGGAATTAATTCACTGCTTCCCACTGGCAAGCAGGTGTTCAGCCCTGTCCAGGAAAGCAGGGCTCCGTCACACCTAACCGTTACCTGGGAAGACAAACACCATCATTCCAAATGTCCCCCTTTCCTTCTTCTTCCCCCAGTTTTTTATTGCTGAGCATGCCATCATATGGTATGGAATACCCCTTGGGTCAGTTGGGGTCAGCGGTCCCGGCTGTGTCCCTTCCCAACTCCTTGTGCACCCTCAGCCTCCTCCGTGCTGGGGTGGGGTGAGGAGCAGAAAAGACCTTCACTCTGTGTAAGCACTGCTTAGCAATAAGGAAAACATCCCTATGTTATTAACACTGTTTCCAGCACAAATCCAGAACATAGCCCCGTACCAGCTACTATGGAAAAAATTAACTCTATTCTGGCCGAAACCAGCATACTCAGCTGTCATGGGGCACAAGGTTATATTGTTGCTGTTACATGTTAATGTGGCTCCTGCTGCTTTAACATCAGGAGTTAGTTTTCCCTGTCATTATAACATCTTTGTGTATGTGTTTCAAATAATTAAAAAAAAATAAAACCAAACAAAAGCCAACGCCACAAAAATCTCTTCCAAAACATAGCATGGGGAAGAAAATTTAGTCTGTGACTGTATAAGTTCATTATTAAAAATATGACCATGAAATGAAAACTCTTTCCGCCCTGCCCCTTCACTCACTCACCCAGTGTGCTGAATGGCTAGGGTTTTATGGAAGTTCACAGGTTGCTTTGAGATCTTTGAGCAGAAAGATTTTAAAACGTGCGATATCTGTATCAATATGTAGGAAGAAGAAAGAAAAGAGGTTCAAAAGAGGAAATGTATTTATGCCTGCTGCTTTGTGAAGAATTTTATTTAAAGAATAGAAATATGCATGTCATTCTGAAACTAGCAGTGTCAGGGGGATTTCTCTTAAGTGTGTGTCTGTGTGCACCTGCTACAACATGTAACAAGACAGCAAATTAGATACTGCAGAGGAAAAGTAAATAACACCCCCAACAGCAACTTATCTTGTTCTAGGGAATGTATAACTGTTCAGGTACAAAACTTCTTCATTTACATACTGAAAGTAGAATGACTGAAAAATGTGCAGATGATTATTAGTTCTTGGTTTAAAATGACAAGATTTCAGGGTTCTCTTCCTGTCCAGTCTTTATATGTGCTAGAAGATTTTCTGTCTGTGCTAAAGTACACTAAAGCTTCATGTGTATTGATGGGAGAAGGATGTGTTGGCTGAAAAGCTTGGAAATGTGACCTCAAATGTCTGTATCTTTAGGGATCAAGAGGGAGATTTTATTGGGCAAAAAAATTAGTTTTATATAATTTGTATGGTTTCTTTTAAAGAGAAGATAGCAACTTTCTAGTGAGGGGCAGAAAAAAAGCTGTCTTGTATCTTCATCAGGGAAGTATACTGCAGGAAATAAACAACCTCTTTCCTCATGTGGTAATACTGTAGGAAGGAGCGGTGCTCCTGTATGATGGCTGTTTTGACTTTCTAGCACTCCTGTTCCTGTCTGAGCTATGGGCTGTATTGTTTACATTACATTTACATTCTGAATATGACTGTCCTTTATTTACTTAGCTTGGGCAGGTTGGATAATTACTTTTAAGTGTTTCTCCCTTTATCTTTTTAGCCCTGTTAAAGTTTTTCTTGGGAGTGACCGAGAATATTTCAAAATAGATCTTCCTTCAAAAGAAACAGAGCAATCTGTCTTGCCAATATGATTTTTCAAAACTGCTTTTCTTTCTCTTTCTAAAACGTTCAGGTCAAATGTTAACTCTGTATGCTGAATGCAAGTTTTCTAATGTTTGAACATGATGACCATGAATGAATGCAGCTCTTGTTTAATCTTTTGGCATTCCTTAGGGACTACTGGCTCTGCTGGCATGTATAAAAAGTAATGCACTGGAATCCTTATTGGGCTGGCATGTTTAGAAATGCCTCAGATGGATGGTGTTTTGTTATTTAATGAAAGGCAATTATATACTGCATTAGCTGTAATCTCAGCTGCCCTCAGCTAGGTGCCAATTCTGCTGGAGCAACCATTTCGTTCTTGACCAGCAGAACTGAAGCCAGCTCTGTCAGCAGCATGGTCCCTGATGATTTCAAACATCTACTAATATGTCTGTGGTTGTCCAGGTGTCCGTCCTCTACATGTGTTTGTTTTTGCAGAGTGATGTTGCACTCGCATGACAGTGCTGCAACTGAAATACCCACAAATTTAGTATCTAGATCATGGCCTCCAAAAGGCTAGAAAGGATTTACAAGATATATCCAAGAACGAACTATACAAATTTCTACCTTAGCACCCACCTAACTGTTTTCCACGTGGAATGTCTCATGAATTGTTTGTACAAACTCAGACAGAAGACACTTGGTGAATAGTACCATGCATTCTTTTGATTAAAAGACATATCTTCACTCTGCTGTTTCAAGGACAAATACCATTAAAAGCTGGTCGGTTTTCCTGATCATTATAATCTTACTGTCTATATTTTTAGTTTATTTTGAGGGTAAATTGCAAGGTAAAGAGAGAAACACAGTATTTGATGGAGTTAGCTTATCTGACACTCTCATTTCTCTTCTCTGCTTGGCAGCAGCATCCACTCAATCACAGCAATATTTATCTAAGTTCTGTATTTGTACTTCTACTTTATTATATGCCAGCCGTATAGCAGTCATGGTGCTAATTTAAAAGGCTAAGAACATGGAGAGCTAAAAAGGGATTGCTGACTTGATGTTTTCAAAGAGTGTGAAACAGTTACAGTTTCACCCAAGTCTATCAAAATTAAATTCTTACTATAGAAAGCAGCATCTTTGTTTCAGCTGCTTCAGTTGTAATTGTAGTAGGGAGAAGCCTTGTGTCTTTGTTTATGTGCATTTGCTTTTGAGGCTGACAGGAGATTATAATTTTCCTTCTCAAACTTTCATTTAAACTTTAGATCCCAAATAACTTAAACTTGATGGTCTGCTATTCCAAAGTCATAATTGTTATTGTGGACTGAATGCACTTACTGAGATGGTTGAAGTGCATTACCATCAGAATTCGGTGCAGACAGTCAAACAAATTATTCTTCTCTCAAAATGGAGGACTTTTGGGAAAGGCAAGAATTTCCTTGGAAAAATGTAGGAAAAGTAGTAAGTATTGATAGTGGGCTTACCAGAAGAGGTGGCAATTATTTACTTTCTTGGGTGAAAACTTTCTCTACTTGTCAGTCCTTGACTCATTCTGTACAGAATAATGTGTGCTTAGGAGGATCATGTGCTTTCTGATCTTTTAATAGACTATAGCAGCGACATTTTTATGATGCATGTATACAGTGTTAGCTGTACATGTGTACAGCTTGAAGTGTTAGAGTTTGCATCGTATTTTCTTTGATTTTTTTTTTTTAAAGCTTTTCAACAGTTATCAGCTCTTCCTTATTAATGAAAGATGGGAATCTTTTTAAAAAATTGAACAGGCTGTGTTTAGAAATAGCAACATAGATTGGGAAAAAATTACTCACAAATTGCTGGCCCAAAATAGTTTTTTGCTGTTAACAAACATCCTCTCTTACTTATGCTTGGTATTCAGCAGTCTAAGTGTTTGTGTTTCAATGGCACAGTTTTTTACTGAGAATCTCAAGGCATTTAGGGATCTGAATGAGCATAGCAAGTTCTAGAATGATAAGATGAGGTGACTTAAAATGTCCTTGATGCAGAATTAAAATCCATAAGCAGAGCAGAAGCTTTAATGAATTACCTTCCTCATAGCATTCCTTTAATATCTGACTGATGGTTTGAGGTCCTAAGCCTCTTACTATCTTTGATGTGATTCATCTTGTTCTTAGTGCAGTTTCTTAGTTATAGGAATTTACCCTGCCTTTTCCCTTTCCCAAGCATATGCAGGGAAAATCCTGCTTAACCAGTTTGCAGTGAATATCCTGCACTTTCCAAGGTAGAAAAACAGCCACGTGTCTTACTTACCAACTTAGCAACATCACTAAAACCCTCTAATTTTCAGTGAATTTGTGTCTCATAATGGTTGCTTACCTAACTATATTACATTCAAATTTTATATTATCTCCAAACATACTGATAGTCTGCCCCTACCAAGTGTATTGATGGCAATACTTCAGTTTCCCATTTTTCTTCAGAAATTAGTTGGTCTGATCTGAAGTCATGGGGAGAAACTTCCTACCGGTTGGCCTTCCTATCTGTGAAACTTGTATGAATATAACTGAGTTTTTTTAGAAATATCCTGCTTTTATTTTATTTAGTTGAAATTACCCAGGAGGTTCAAAACCAAAGGACAAATACAGAATTGAATGCAGGCGTCGCTGCCATAAAAGCCCTGATGTTGAAAGATAATCTAAAAGTCCTTGGTCCTGAATATGCTATGGATCTATGAACTCATGTGGAAAAGTCAAGTCATCTCCATGATATAGAAATACAACGTCTACTATATCTCAGTTAAGAAACAAATCTCAAGTTGCTGGTTGAGGTCTAGATTAGCCATGTCCTTAATGAGGGACGCTTTGTGGGGCATTTGGATTGATTCCCAAACAATAAATTTTGTTCTTCCGCAGTCCCTCTAAGTGTACAAGAAAGCAGGTGTCTTCTGAGTTCTTAAGGAAACAGAGATTCACTCTCTGAAGTTACAGAAAACCAGCAGCTATTTATGGGGATGTCCTTATACTAGTAGTGGGATGAGTGATGACAAGGCATAATAGTGTTTGCATTACAGTGTTGGGACTGTTTGGAATATCCTCTGGGTGTCTTTGTTTCACCGAACATACTAGTTGCTTCAAATTAAGTAATGTTTATCTAAACAAATGCCCTCTAAAAGAGAGTTGAAAGATTTTTCAGGACCTTTGCTAGTGATTGTATAGATATGTTTCAGTTTAAGTAATTTGTCAGCCACTCTTCGTTTCAAGTTATGTTCATCAATCAATGACACTGTCAAAAGAGCTGTGTCATACCAGTAGGCATACTTCCCAACTTACTACAAGCTTTTGGGTTTGTGTTTTTATGATAGCAAAAGTAAACTTTTCAAAATAAAAAATATTTTTACTTAGCCTTCAAATGTACTAAAACTTGCATGCAACAGTAATTTCCTGGAGTAATCCTGGTAGCGACTTTGAGGGCACTTCAGAAGAGCAAAGGATTGCTTTCATTCTGTTAATTTAATAGTTATGCCTAGTTAGAATAAAAAGAGATGCACTTCTTTAAGAGTCTGTCCCTTACAAAATTCATATTTGTTAAGAACATGGTATGAGAAACTGAGGCTTTGTCGTTCACATAGGAGGAGTGTTTGCTTTTGTGAAGGGTATACCTCTCTAGAATATATAGAATCTCTATAGAATCTCTGTCTCGCCACATATGGTAGTTATATTGGATTGGGCTGGAATGAGCTGAAGACAAAGGTCATAAGAAGCATGATCCTATATAAGCTAGATGTTCTTGCTTATTTTCTTATTAAATTTTTTTTTTTCCTATACCAGTATCTGAAAACAGCAGATCCGAGAGAAAGGTCTGGATTCCTTTTATTTTTTTTTTTCTACCTGATGAGCTGAGTTTTAAATGCAAAATTTTTTCTTCCTTTGAAAATGAGGTTCGATAGGCACATGCCAGCCTATATATTTTGATGCTGGCAGGAAACAGAGCATCTAATAAGCCAAGTAAATATGATCTGATGGCACTTCACATGATAAATACTGAATTAAATCATGCGTGTTATTTTAGTGTCTTTTCTTACGGTAGTGATGTATCTGAAGAATATATTCAGATCATCGTATTACTTGATTAATTGATATCAAAGTCTGTGTTTTCTGGGAGACAAAATAAAACTGAAGTGTTTTTAAATACTCCCTTTCTTCTAGTTGCTATGTGTTGAATGAGTAATCAAATGTAGACTCCCAAATGCCAACCCTTGTTCAATTGAAATCTTAAATTCTTGCTTCTGTTTGTTTTCTGTTTTGTATAAAAATTCTTTCTTAAATGCTGTTCATTTCAACTGAAATGATACCTGAAGATCCCTGAGTAATCCCACAGTCTAATTGCTGAACAGTACAGTTAAATTCTTGAGCAACGTTCAGATGATCAATTTGGCTTAACAATGACTACTACAGAGGATGTTACATCAGTACCATAATAATTTGCTGTTTGTGACTTGCTTTGTTATCAAATTCCTACAGTGCTTTCTGGCTTGTTTCAGTCTGAACTTGCTACTCATTCAATAAATGCTTTGGAGCTGACAAAACATGCTGAATTTGCACTAAGTCATGAGCATTAGGTTCAGAGAGAAGTTCACTTACCATTTCAGTAATTGGCTTCAGTGGCTAAATGCAAAGAGACCTTGATGTGAATTCATAGCTCTAAAATGGTTGTATTTAAGTAGAAAATGGCTCGGAATACAAAGTAGTTCTGTAAAGTTAATGCATGAAGGCTTCCAAATCCATCTTTTTTGTTGAACTGCTTGTAATTGTTACGGAACTGACTTTGAAGCTTAGTGTGACATTTACAATGGACATTGTGTGCTGTGGAATTATTTCATTGTAAATGTAATCCAGCGCATGCAAAATGATGATTCAATCTTTTTGGTTGCCTAATATGAAATATCTCCAATAGACCCAGAATGCGGCAGAGGAGGCATCACGATCAGGAAGACCATTGTTCTAGGATGAGGCTAATCTCTCACACTCCGGGTGTGCTGACATTGCAATTTTCCCAAACATGAGAAATCTGGCTGCATAATATGTAGTAGTGGAGGACTATACTTGTATTCCTCCTTGGAAACAAAACAAGGTGGTGGCAATAGGAAATGCTATTTAGGGAGAATGTATGAGGCTATTTGCTTTCTGCAATTTATCCCTCTGCTATGTCTAGCTCACCCAGAATTGTTCCAGTAAGGATGTTCGTAGGTGTATCCCAGTCTGGTCAGTTTGTGGACCTGCTGTGGATGAATTAATCTCATTCCTATCTGAACCTTCCAGAAGTTGGTCTCTGTGATATGGCACATTCTTGCACAGAGAGAAATATTCTTAAAGAGGTGGCAAGAAGCAAACGGCAGTGCAGTGGGAAGGCATTTATTTAGCCTATAAGTTCAGCTAAAAGCATTATTTTAAATGCTTTTGGAAATACATGTACTCACTTTTTACAGAAATGTAATACCAGCCCAGGACACTGCAAGTACAACTTTTAGATCTGTGATAAGAATTAGATCCGAATCATACAGAAGATGCTTATATGCTTTAAAGTTTTGAGATTGCAGTAATTTTAGGAGTTGTAAGAATTTGTAACTGTGAAGGGTCTGAGCTCTTGGAGTAACTCATAAACCAGAGGAGAAAACTTTTCAGATTGAAAATTCCAAGTTACTTTCTCTAAACCGTTGTCAGGATATTTGAGGAATGATTCATGAGCTTCTGAAAGCTTGGCAATAGTGGTATAAACATCAAGAGTATGAAAGAGATATTTAAGAAATGCTGTTCAGGCTGCTATATTGAACATAGTGCTTCATGTGGTGAGTTTGTTCTTCTCAGGAAAGTTGTGGTGGTCTTTGAAATATACTTTCTGTATCACTTTTCTACAGAAGAGATTTTCTGATTTATTTTGTACATGTTACGTTTTCTTCATGGTATGTTCACAATTTGTTTTCTAGATACCTACTAGTTGACTGCCACAGGGATTACGTATGATCTTCTCTGGTTATAGATCCCTGTGAGATTTTCAGCAGAGCTCTCAGTTCTAGACAACCCTTTTAGAATATTTACTCTGTATCTGTTAGCCTTAATGTTTGCATGTATTTTGCAAAGCACCTGTGTGCTTAGCAGAATTAACGAGTTGAAGTGGTCTCTTTTTTGAGCTTAGAAATGTGTTGGCATTGAAAAGCATTTTCCAACAGTATTTAGTCTCTTAATGGTGTTAGCCAAGTTTAATATTAATCTTTTTAATTTGAAATGTTTTGAAAAACTTGTGCATGAGTAATAGCGGATGATCATCGATTAAAATAATTGTTTCACTTTATTATACCAATAAACCATGAGAGTAGTGTTGCAGCCTCAAAGTACACTGCACAGAGCAAGACTGCATGTGTCTGCATGCAGAAGACAGAGATTATGCAGTCTGTTTTGAGTCAATTCAAACATTATGCCGCTCTATTCTAGAATGTCCTCTTTGTTTCTGTACCAAATGGACAGACAACTTGCTTTTCTCCATGGAAACACTGCATCTGTTCCATGGTAGTCATGAGTAGTGATGTTAGCAAATGTTTCTTCCTTAAAGTATAAAGTCATTTTTTCAGAGGTTTTATCAGATGAAACATTTTACTTTTTATTATGGTGGTACCTGTCCTGAGGAAGGGGAGCGCAGCAGTGGCAGCATGCTTGTCAAATGTCAACTAAACTTAAAGAACTGTTAGTACTGTTATAGTCTTGTCACGACTATAGAGTTCTTAAGTGGAGTGAGCTGAGGCTTTAACTTTTTCCCCCAGTTTTCTTATTTAATTGTGTTTTAGTTCTTTTTGGAGTACTATTTGTTGAAAATACAGTCTTGAAAAACACGGTGGTGGACAGCTGTTTTCTTTTTATTATAGGAATTCCTTTTTTGACAGTTGGAAAATATTCTGCTTTTTTAATTCAAGGTTATGTGGTTAAATTTTTTTTATTTATTTATTTATAATCTCAACTTGCCAACAGAATTCATATCTATCATCAATTAGTAGGATTTATTTTCTCGCACCAATGGTTCTCAACTTGCTGCTTGTGGATTGCTTTGATCTACACACTACTTAAGAGTTCTGTAAAAGGTAAATAAGAATAAGGATATTATTAATCAGCTGAAAGGGCCAATCCCAGGATTCATGTCTGCATTTGAAAATTTTTAATAGTCAACACACACACACAAAAAATGCAATTCGTTCAAGAATGTAATGCATTTTCATATTGTATGAAATCATGTATTTCCCAGTGTGGCACAAGTGTAAAGCTTGTGTTTAAAATCTCTTTTTTTTATGCTTTGTTATGGTATTGGTAGAACTTGTGGCTTTCTGAACAAATAGTATATATTACCAGATTCTTTCTGGGCATTTCCTTAGGTTCCTGATACGATCTTTTGAGAAACTTACAGTTAATGTTATTGCCTATTTGTTATGAAGATTGTTTTTCAGGAGAGCTGAAACAGATTCAAGGAAGGAAAGAGAACAAATTGAGACAAGTAGCTAGCTGCTCTCTCTTAGGAGAACTGAAATGAGGTAATTGACATCTGGAGCCTGTTAGGAAATGCCAGAGCGTGTAATGCTTAAAATCACTTGATGCAAATTTATGTGCTTTCAGTGTCTTATGAGTTCTGTTAGGAAATGCTACTGTGAAAGTCCTATCTTTTTCTAAGACCAAAAGTTGCATTTTCGCTATTGCAATAAAGCAGTAATTTACCAAAATGTGTTGCCTATATTTTAGCAGTTTTTTGAATTAAGCTACAATTTCAGCAACTCTGAAACCGGGGCAGAAGGGATTGTGTTACTTCTGGCCTAGTTGAAAGCCTGTATGTTGAGAAAAGCAAATGACACAGCAAATATATAACCCATGACTGTGGAGAGCAGGATTAAAATATGAATGAGTAGCTCGAGCCAAGAAATGCAATATTAGAACATTCTAACTTTCTGTTGAGCAGAAGTTTGTTAAACATCTATTAATAAATAATTATTTGAAACTGGCAAAATGTAATTTTGGGGAGTAATTTAATGTTTGTTTTCTTTTAATATACCTATCCTTGCACAATATAGATGGTTACTACCTGTGTGGTGCTGGAATGCTCTTTAGGGGCAAAAAAGGCGGTAGTATATGGAAAAGAATGATACAATACTGTAAGACAGCTTCTAGCGTCCTGGTTTTAGGAGGCAATCTTTCTTAAGGGGGACTTGCCTTGGCCCAAATGAGGTTGTTGCATTTCCATAAATTTGGTGTTTGGCACCGACAGAGAATATTGTGAACTAAAAAGAAGTGACCTTGATACTTCTCACATTTCTGTATTTGTACCAAGTCCTTCTTTATCATGTACAGTTTTTCCATTCCATGGATTTTGATGGGTTGAGGAGAATAATGGAGGCATGCATGGAGATCCTGGCATTGGAGGGGAGGCAGTAGGGCCTGCAGTGTGAGGAAGAATAGGTAGGTAACATGCGTATGAGAGAGAAAAGGAAGGCTTTCCAAGTTCTTGGCGTGTAAGAGCAAAGTGCAGTTTTAGAAGATTTCTGAAACAAAATATGATGAAATATGATGCATTCAGATTTAGCAGGGAGGGCAGGTATGAAGTAGGAGGGGAAAAAAAAAAACCCACAGTGTTCCTGCTGTGTCCAAAGTGACCTCTTTGGTGATACTGTAGTTGTTCTTCTGTATAACTGTGTGCCTCCCAGTTCTTTCATGGCTTAGTCATATTTCATGCTTATCCTTCCGCTTTGATTTTAGAGAGCTAACTCTGCTTTCATGTTCATGAAAGCTCCCACTTAAAAACTAATAGTAAACTGGCATATGTCTTGCAAAAACAATGGAGAATTTTTTCTCTTCAGTAGTCATAACTCTGCAGATGGGTGGGTGACATACTTCCAGCAATGCTAGAAAAAAATGTTCAGAAATCTTCACGGCGCTACTTTAGAGTTTTCATGGAGCGTAACTTAAATTGTAAACAAACACCATACATCCAAGGTGGTAATTAGTGCTTTTTAAAGTTAAACGTTTTTGCAGACTTCTTAGAAAATGCCTTGAATTTGGCATGGCCAATCTTGAAGTAGCATAAGAAATATTTCACTTCAGTATTTAGGTTCACAGAGCACTGTGCCTGGTACTTTCTTTTTTTTTTCCACAGTGAATTGATTCTTAGGAACACTAATGTGCTGGCTATTAATAATACATGAGGGGTAAAACTTATACCGGTAGGTAAAAGACACGGTTGGCTTGTCTCTTTAGTCTTCCTCCCTGCAGCGTAGCAGTCTCTCCTTCAGTAGTGTTTGATTTGCCTTTAAACATACTGTACTCCCAGTATGCACACCTGGGCGCTGCTAATAATGGTTTGGGGAAGTCTGCAGTTGTCCACCTTTCTGCCTGTGCATGTGTACTGATTGGTGCCAAAATGCTGAGTAAACGGCAGGACTGAGACCTGCTTTACAGTACTTGTTTGTCATGTTCTGAGCAAACAGTTGAGCAAACAGTGTATTGCTACATCTCTCTGTTTCCTTTCTTTTTGTCTTCAATTTCTTTGTTTAGATGCGTGCTGGTGTTTTTTAAAGTGGGCATAGCTGTTCTGTCAGTGCCTTTTATATAAAGCTTAGAAAATAGCCACGCTGTGTTCATGCAGAACAGTTTATTCTTTCAAAGATGGGAGGAGACCAGTCACCTCACAGTTTGGCTTGGAATTCATATTAAAGAAAAAAAAAGTACAGATTTTTTCATTATAGATGAAAAAGCCTTTCTAAAGCTTTTGTAATCAGAGGGAAGATGCCTTCTGAGGCAAAACCCTGATGACATGGTTCCCTGAAAAGCTTATAGCTGGCTTCCAAATCAGAGCAGGGCTCTATCCTAGCAACGTAGGGAAGAGTCCCTCCTCCTCTTTCCAGAGGAGCGTAGTTGAGGCACTGTGTTGGGGACTGCGAGCCAGTGTATCTTGTGATCTGAAAGATCACATACAGCTGAGGTGGATGTTTATTTCTTAGTTGTCATCATCTAATTCTGTTGAGCAATTGTAGTTTTTCAGTTCCAATCTCTCTTGAAAACTTTGGGGTTTTTATCCTGAAATTCTGGTTCTCTTGATTTCTCTTGCAGTTAGTTCTGTAGTCTCACGTTGTTTTTTCTGGGATATTGCAACACTTGAAAAATGTGACTGAGAACAGTAGGGTGCGCAGAGTGGCTATATCTATGTGTAATGTTAGGAATGTTGTTAAGGGTTTTGTTTTTGGTTTTGTTTTTTTTTTCTTTCTTACAATAGCCTTTTAGTTCAAAGCTCAAAATGAATACAGCAGCATTCAGTGAAGTGAGTTATTTTGGTGTTTTAGGTTCAGACTTGCTGTCTTTTAATAGGAAATGGCCTTCAAAAGATGAGGAGTCAGAAATGCTGTCCTGAGAAATGCTTCTGGTTGTTACTGTAAAGCACCTTTTATCATGCATTTTGTACACAGACTATGCGTATATGTAGAAATTTCTTCTGCAGGGGTTAAAATACTGGGTTTTGTTTCATGTCTAATATTTTTATATACAGGTTTATTCCAGAGTTGGAAAAACTCGAATAATATATTTTATCCATGTTTGGAAAAAGATAGTTGCTACAGACAAAGAGGATTAACCCTGGTATTGCAAAAAGATGAGTATGTTAAAACCAAGTGGACTTAAGGCTCCTTCAAAGACCATCAAGCATGGGAGTACATTGCTGAAAACACCTGCATCTGTTGCAGCTGGTAAGGAATATTTAAATATCATAACTTTTCCCTTATTCCTCTTCTAACAAAAAGTACATTGAAAGCTATGAGTATACACTATTTTTACTATTTACACCAAGGTATGTTTGCTTGTATTTCTGATCTAAAAAAAATGATGTGTACAATATCCAAAAAATCTGTAGTTACTAGTTGGATGTGATCAAGCAGTTTTCCTTGAAGAGCCATTGTCATGGTAAAAATGATTGGGTAGTTTTTGAGGTAAGACTTGTAATCTTTACAAGATTTTTACCAAAACCTACATTAAATACATTCAATGTCTTTGTCCTTAGATTTTGAATTATTGTATTCCAGAGATTACAGTGTTTTCATCAGTAAGAAAATTTGGAATTGTGATCTCCCTTTTAGAAATCATACTTTTCCAAATGCTTGTTACATTGAAACTAAGTAATGACACGCTCTGGTGTATCAGTGTACTTGATTCTTGTTGCATTCTCATTGTACTTGGTTCTAGCTCCAGCAGAAAAAGCAGCTTCTGGTGAAAAGACCTCAAGCACAACCGCTGCAGATGCACATGAAGAGTTTGTGGATGATTTCAGAGTTGGGGAGCGTGTTTGGGTCAATGGAAATAAACCTGGCTTTATTCAGTTCCTTGGTGAAACACAGTTTGCTCCAGGACAATGGGCAGGGATTGTTCTAGATGAACCAATTGGTAAGAATGATGGCTCTGTGGCTGGAGTTCGCTATTTCCAGTGTGAACCCTTGAGAGGAATATTTACAAGACCATCAAAATTGACAAGAAAAGTGCTGACAGAAGATGAAGCTAATGGTACACAGACAGCTCATGCTTCTAGAGCTACATCACCAACTTCCACATCAGCTGCTAGTATGGTGTCTTCATCCGCTGCTGCACTTCCCCCTTCAGGAATTCCACAAAAAACGTCACCGCTTGCTGCTAAGGAACATTCGACTCCTCAGATTAGCAATCTTTCAAAAACTGCGAGTGAATCTATATCAAATCTCTCTGAAGCTGGATCAATGAAGAAAGGAGAAAGGGAGCTCAAAATTGGAGATCGAGTTCTGGTAAGATTCCCCTGCAGCCTCTGTGTCTGCTTTTGATTGACTGATAAATTATAACCCCTGCTAATATTCAGAACTTTTCTACTGTTTCCTTGGTCAAGGTAATGTAAATTTATGCTCTAGCTTTCTTTTCATTGAGTGTCTTCTGTAGACAAGCCTTTGCATGCAGTTTTGCATACTGTAGGAAGATCTTTGCAGTACCAAGATAAAATGGTTAATTTGGCAGTTTTTAATCTATTATGTATTGCCAGTGCTTAAAAAAACATTCAGTATTTGTAGCTTACCTTTCCATACCTTCAAGAACTACAACCACGCTAGATAAAACCCGAGCTTGTGAGATCTTCATGCAGCTCTTTTGTCCTATTCAGGGCCATGTCTTTAGAAAGCTAACAGTAAAATAATGGATTGTTCCCCTGAGTGGTGATAGGCAGCAACACAAGTAGTCACATAATGCCACTGATCACCCAGGAATTACGTGTTCTGTTGGTGATGTGCCATGTTACTTGGCTGCCCTTCCTAAATTCAGAACCATAAATGCTTCTGCTGATGTATCATTTAACTCTTTTAAAAGGGAGTTAAGTTTTGTTACTTTAGACATTTTTTTAAAATAATTATGTTGTATACTTTTTATATTTGGATCAGTGTAATAGAGCATGGG
The DNA here is from genome assembly GCF_000690535.1 of Cariama cristata. Taxonomy (NCBI): domain Eukaryota; kingdom Metazoa; phylum Chordata; class Aves; order Cariamiformes; family Cariamidae; genus Cariama; species Cariama cristata. Next base: position 58,600 of record NW_009604285.1, on the reverse strand, counting down.
TCATTTTTGATAACTGATTTGACATACACCTACTAAGAAAAGAGGGAAACTTTACCTTGGAACACTAGGCTTTGCTTGAAAATGGAGTAGAAAGCTGGTGGTAAATCGTTTATGTTGTATTCTTTACTTAAAGGCTATGTATGTAGCCTTCAAATATAAATGGAATGATACTTGTCTGTCCGCCACATCTACGGTCACTGTAACAGAGATCTGATTTTAGGTTTGAATTACTCGCATGTGTCATTAAGCTGAAGATACAATCTCTTTTTATTTAGAATATAATTTTTTTAATCTCCATTAGGTAAAAACAAGGACAGGAACGAATGCCCTGGCCTAGAAAGCATTTCTGGGGTTACTGTAAGAACCTTGTGTAGAAAAAAATCTCATGGATTTTATTGTTTGTCTTGCATTGTCCCACCAGATAATGATTCTGCAGTGAAGGTGGATTGATATTTTAATTTTTTTTAATTTTATTTTTTTAAGGAAGAATTTCACTCCTCTTTCTGTGTAAAGAGAGCTTAAAACATAGGGCCAAGTTGAAGAAAGTGTGAAGGAGACTAAGGTGAAACAAGGGCAGGGTTTGGCTGACAGCTAGAGTTGGGCTGAGATGTGTTTTCTTGGAGTGGCAGCGGAAACAAAGATTTACAGTTTATCCCTGGCTATTTCTGTCAGAGACTAGAGCCTTGTCTTCCAGTCAGCATCCTTTTTTTAACCACTTGTTTGCCTTTTTCTGGAGGATCTTTGTGAGATCTTCTGAGATGTCCTCTTCGGTTGGGAAAATTTTCTGATGCCTATGAAGGCATCGCTCTAACTTTCCTGTATCTTATTAGTGCAAATTACAGAAGAAGGGTATCTTGAGTGCCACTGTTTGGTAGTAATAAGGTCCCAAATTCTGTTTAAGTAGAACAGATTAAACTTAGTATTTCATCCTCCCTATTTTTCTGTTTGCCTTAAGTCTTCCTGTTGAATCATCAAATTGCAGTTTGAGGTTTTGGGGCAATTCCTAGCACAGTATGTCAGTGATGCATATCTGTAATTTGTATGCTAGTATAAGACAGTGTATGCACAGGAATATGAATGTTAAATGGACAGATTTCTTGTCTGCTGTTTTTTAACCCTTTTGAGTCCCATGCTAATTTTTTTGTAGTACATCCCAGACTCTGCTGATGTTATGTCTAATAATATTTCAGGTGTAAATATCTTAAATTGCCAGGCTAGTGCAAATATTAGTAAACTTGGCTGAATAATCTATGCATCTATTAATTATTTTTTTTTTCTGTCTCTGAAGTCCTGTCCAGCACTATGGACTGTAGAATTGAGCTGTTACTGAGTAATTGCTGGAAACTGTCCTCAGTGCCTACAGCTAGCACCAGTTGTTGTGAGAGACCTGCCTGTCACTTAGTGTAGCTTGCTTAGCCACTCCATCTCCATCAAAGGTACAAATGCAACTAGACAGCTCCGTGTCATTTGTTTCTTATTTGTACTGACAGCAGTAACTTTTTGGTAATATGTTACACAAGAGGCTTGATGGAATTTCTGAGTCCCACCTCAGCACAGAATTTCCCCTCTAAGTGACAATCGAGCATCGTAGCCATGAGACATGCTCCAGTCTGTACCGTTTCAGAACTCTAGCGACTAAATGCTGTACACATTCATCAGTTCTTGCAGCTTGGACTGGCTGCTGTTGAATACTTTATGAAGATTCTTAGTAATAGCAATGCCGTGATGATTATGGATATATGGGGGAAGCAACAGCTGAGAATTGTGTCTTGAAAACGGTGAGCCTCCAGCATTGTAGAATTGCAGTTCAGCAGAACAATGAATTCATGATAGACAAAAGCTCATTTGGGAGTCTTATTAAAATACCGAACTGGAAAAGTATGTCCTTAAGGGCAAATTTGTAGATGGTTAAGACACGGCTCATCAGCTAAGATTACATTCTAGAATGGACTTCAGATGTGGCTCAACTTTGTTGATCTTAGTGTGTGATCTTAGGGTGTGGAGTGCTACACTGGAGTATTTCAATCTGTTAAATTTTTTCCTCCAACTTTGATTTTAAACTGTGCTTAATAGGAATTACCTTGAACTGATCTGTTCTTTTTTCAGCTGGCTGGTTTTGGATGGTGCCTTCAACAAAAAAGGCAAAATCATAAACCTTTTTTTTTTTCTGCCCAATCTGGGTTATCAAGAAACAAGAGGCCATTCTGACAACTGTTTAAATGCTAGAGAAATGCATTTACCAATTCACATCTCAACTTGGCTTCTTTTTTGCATTACACAAATATGGCACAAGTTTGTTGAACCTGAAGCGTTGGGTTCAAAGCATTTCAGGCTTGACAAACTGAGGTTTCCCAACAGCTAAGCTTTGTTGGAACATTTTTCAGTTCCTACCGAGATGTTAGTACTATTGCTCTACATGAAAAGAAGCTGTCAGCTCTTCACAGTTGCTTCTGCATTCTGTCACAGCGAACTACTGCATCAGATGTTCATAGCCAGTGGTGTTGGGATGAGGTAGTTTGATTAAAGGCTGTATGTGCAAAGAAATCTTGAAGAGATTATTAAAACTGTAGTGCGTGGTCTGTATTGTTTTGTGTGGATATAAAAAGGTCTTAAGCGTTATTTTCTTATTCCTTTGATCTCTAGTTGTTTCACCAGTCTTCTGTGCACTGAAAGTTAGAATTATGTACTGCTACATGGTCCCATAAGTAGAGTCCCCCCAGACTTCTATGAGAGAACTGATGTCTTTAAAAACCAGATAGATTTAGTAATAAAGGAAGCTTGCAATGTCTGTATCCCTGATTTATTTGGCTAAGAAGACAGATGTCCTACAGGATCTTTCCTTAATTCACATCAGGAAGAATAGTGGTTGCATAGAAACTAAGTGTTTGGGACACTCATTCAGATGCTTGTCAGAGAAAAGAAATTCCACTGCAAAAAGCAAGTAGAGTTGTGAGGTGATGACCTATATATTCTCAAATGAAGGCTTGCTTAGAGTATCTCATGTGAGGTTGTGCTGAACAATGCAATAGAAGCAGAGATGAAAAGATGCAAAAGCAAGCAAGCTTGGTTTTTCAGCAGGCAGAAAACATCTTTTTCCAAAAGACCTTGTATGTAAAAAAAAAGTTTCATTAACATCAAAACAGTGCTTCAAGGTATGTGATATGTCAGCCAAGTTGCATTCCTGTGGATGCCTGCAGGAAAATACTTGTAGTAGCTTTGCTGCAACAGTCAGCTATAACTTTTTCTCCCCCCTCAATTTGAAGATGACATGTTCCAGGCTGTTAAATCAAGTTGTAAACATCAGAAAATTAGCTCGTGGTAGACATCAGCATCCGTAAGGGAAGTATAATAACAGTGGAGAAATTACCATTGTCCTGCTTTCTTAGGAGTTCTCTTTCTTGAGATTCTGAAGGAATGAAAGCAGATCAAAACCAAATCAAACTAAGTAAAGTGAATATGTGAGCCGAAGTATTATACCCCAAAATGGACGTTCCAGTGCAGAAGGAGAGGTCCTTTAGATTTCTGTAGCTTACTTCTTCTCAAAGGTGATTAGGTTAAAACAGCATGCAAGCCCTCTGCTGTCTTGGAAATCTCTGGAAAGAAGTCTGTCTCCCTCAAATGCTGGTATATCTGAGCCATATTCAGCAAGCATGGACTTAATTGCCTAGCTGACTTGAAGCTGAGCAGTAATTTTCCTTTTACTAACAAGTATTTGGAAATACTTCATGTTACTATGTAGAAATATTAAAAATATAGGGAGATAAAGTACATATTTAAAAGATTTGTGGTTTCTGATGTTACTGAGCTTTTCATTTGGTGCATTGATGTATAACTTTTACTGGAAAAAAAATAATACAGCTAAACCGAAGAAAAAGTTATTAATGCAAAGAGTAATTCAAATAGCTCTGTATTAACCATAATTGCCATTCGTAACATCTGAAGAATGTTCTGGGATCTGGATATGATTTAGTTGTTAGAGAGAGGACATTAACTCTGGACAGCTCGATCTGATATTTAGGGATTGCTGTAAAGTAGGAAATGCTGATGTGGGAATCTGCACTTCCTTCATTGCACTTGTCCAGCCTTTACTGGGTTAATGACAGAGTGCAAGGTCTGTAACACAACTGTAATTGATTTGCCTGCTGAAAATTAGGCTACAGTTTGAGCATTTTGAACCTTGTATGAATTAGAATTCCTATGCAAAAAGCGATCCCATCTGGTGCCAGTGGAAGTGTTGTCACTAGGTACTAAACCAGATAGGGTTTTTAACTGAAAACTACTGCAGAAAACAAATTACTTTCAGGCTAAGCCAGTTTCTATTTCCTGTTTGAGTTGCAGCCAGAGAACCTGTTTGCCCTGGTATTGCAAACACTTATGATTTCTTAAGAGCCCAATGCAAAGTTGATTTTAAAAACAAACAAACAAAATTCCCTGAACCAAACCAACCAACTTGTTGAAATAAAAGGGGGAAACCTGCTTTGTGTGATGACCGTTGCACCTAGCAAAAGTTGAAGCAGCTTTGAGAGCATCCTAGGCTTTTTTGTGGAGAGACCAGATGCTGTATTATAAATAAATAAATAAAAATCTTATCAACCTAAGGGGCCTTAGCCTTCTCAAGGGATTAAAGTGCTTTCATTCATTTAACCAGTTACAGCTTCATCCCAGTCTGCCAAATCTGATGCTTCTGGAGCTGAGCTGTAAAGCTGTAACTTGGGCCTCTGTCCATATGTTCACAAAAGGTTGCAAACTAGATTTACAGGCATATGCTGATGTGGCCTTTTTGCAAAGTTACTCTCTATGCATCAGTAACATCTAATTTCTTCTTATTGTCTGTTTTACACTGCTCACTGTGTAAGTTACTTCTCGCTTTGTTATTTCTTACTAAAGCTCTTTAGTGATGTAGTAGGCAGAGACCGGTAGGAAATTTGTTTCCACCCATGTAACCTATCTTCAAGTAAACATGATGTAAGGCTGTCAACTGATTAAATTCCAGGGCTTTTAAAAGCAATGGCGGGGAAAAGAAACTTCACATGTAGGGGGAAGTTTCTTCCTTTAGAAGTAATCCTGTATTGTTCATGTGGTCTTTTTAAGTTTTCCATTTTCTAATTTCTGTAACATTCTGAAGAGAAAATGCACTTCTGAGTTTAGGCTATTTAAACACCTATAATAGTCAGTATTTGACTGTTAGAAAAACAAATATTCATTGGCATTGTTACAGTTAATGCAAAAATATCTTGCCATAATGCATATGAGGATAGAAAAGGAAGAAAAATTTGGAAGTTGAGAACATGCAGTTGTTGTGTGCTTTACTGGGGCTGTCCTCTCCTGAGCCGTCCTCTCCTGAGCCCAGTTAGTTGTAACTGCAAATGTACCACGCTGTTTAACTGCTCAGTCACGCTTTTGCTTTATCCTGAAGCTGAGTTGACTGTAAGGTATTTTGATGGCTTTGTCATGTTAAGTCAAGGATGAAAGTAATTCTTATATTTATGTATGAATATTTAGACATAGTATTTTGGATACTGTAAAGTGGTTGCCACAGCATGAAATACATGTGTGAGAATATAGCTGAAGGATAGAGGGTACCCAAAGGCTTCTTCTGTAATTCATTATCTGGGTGATTTTCTCTGTGCAAACTGCAGCTTTCTTTAAATATTACTTGTAAGCGTTTTTCAGGACCTATTGTTACCTGTCTGCTCACAGATACATAAGATGTTAAATTTATCTCATTGCAGCAAGGTGTGAGTTGTGTCTAACTGTGAGTCATTTTGTTTTGGCAACTCCTTATTTAATTTAAAATTGCATGTGAGTTGCTGGGATGTAATGGCAGCAATAGGTGACTTCTCCATACGTGTACTTAATAGTTTGTTCATGCAAGGCTGGGGTTTTTTTGTGTGTGTGTCTGTGGACTCGGTATCTCCTTTCCCCTCCCTCTGCCCTCCCAAGGGGGGAGTGGTATTGAGGAACGTGTTGTCCTTGCTCATTTCCACACAGGATGGGCGAAAGAACAATTTATTTATTTACTTATTTTAGTCTTCACCTTTGCTTTTTTTGTGTTGGCAAATTCACATGTGGCTTTTGTAGTATGGAATTGCTGTTAGTTTTTTGTATTGCCTCCTTTGTGACTGAATGAGTTGATTGAATGAATTGAACCTCAATAGCACAGAACTTCCAGAACCCTGGAAGTGAAGGGTTGTATGATAGCAGTGTGTCTGTGTGAGTGTCTTATCGCATGTTAGCCCTTTTGCCCACTTCGGCCTTGCTTTTGAACTTGCTAGTCAACTGCAACCAAATTGGGTAGAAATGTAGAGGTTTCAAAGGTAAGTTCTTAAAAGCTTCATGGAAACAGCCCAACAGATGGTAGAGAATCTAACCACCAATTTTGGAAAAGCTGCGATTTGCCTTCACAGATTTTTGCACACCAGAGAATCCACATGATCAAGGTCTTGTCTAAATACTGTTCCCATCAATAGAAATAGCAGTAGTCGCTCTTGCTTTTTTAGATGGCAAAGTCACCCGACCATAATATCCAATGCCATGTGAAAACTGACATCTTTAATCCTGCTATTCACAGAATTGCTGGTTTGAAAAATCTGAATTAGGGAGGCTGCTTTTAAGTCTAGTAGATACTCTAGCACTCTTCCAGTCGTGCCTTGATCAAGTGTCGGATATTATGGAGGTATTTCTAAAAGGAAATAGGATAATCTGAAGCTAGACTGTCTAATACCAAGAAAAAAAAGGCAGGCAAAAACTGAGAGAGGAACCAGGTGTTGACAAACTAAAACATGGCAGTTTTGTCAAACATGTTTTACTTCCTTCTTTGGAACTATAGATTTAATGAAGAAAACTCTGTTGTGTGGTGGGATTTTTTTTAAAATTTTGAATATTGTATAACAGTCTAACTTCAAAATTAGCATTGGACTTTATGGATACATTTAAGAACTGTGCAATGGATGGCAAATACACCCCCCCACCCCCCAAAAAAAAGGCTACTTTGGTACTACCATTGAGTATGGTCACTAGCGTGGTTTTAATTTGAGCTGATCTAGTGCTAATAGTACTCACTGCTTTGCTCCATGTGCTGGAAGTAATTGTAAATCATTCCTGGTGAAATCTCTGGACAGACAGAGGGGTAAATAACAATATGTATGGAGCAGTCCAGAGGGACATGTTATTTCATCTCCAGCAGGCCAAGCTGTTGGTTGCATTTACATTCCACACAGAGTTTATAAACCTAAGAATGAGAGCCTGAGCTGCCTAAGAGCCATGGGCAGCTGTCTGCTGGAGAGACTAGTGACTGAAGAAGATCCAGGAGCTAAAGGTACTGAAGAGGAGTTTGTGGGTTGATGTGGCAGAAGGACCGACGAAAATACATGATGCTCTGAGCAGTGCTGACCATGCTTTTGGTACTCAAATACTCTATGTAGTTATGTCCTTAGGTATTTGAAAAGCCCATTGGTGAGAATTCAGAACACAGCTGTAAAATGACTCAAGCAAGAGAAAGTATCTTGCAATAAAAGATTTGAAGAACTCAAACCATTTAATTTACAAAGGGAAAAATTGAGGTGTCTTGCTTAAAATATGTGTTCCTGCATGGTGAATGCCAGTTGCTGAAGAGCTCTATAATTTTCCAAATAAAAGCATAATGAGAATCAGTGGCTAGAAGGCACAGTCAAATTTGGTTTATTTCAAATTTAAATATGTTTCTAACAATAGAGTGATTAACTATGAAAACAGACTGTCAGTGGAAGCATGTTTTCTGATGGATATCAGCTGTGATCTAAAAACATCAACACATACAGCCTCGCTCTGTACAGCTACAGGGTTAATTACAGATGTAACTGAGTGAAATGTAAAGACCTGTTTCAGAAGAGCCAGAGGAGATGATCTGATGGTTCCCTCTGGCCTTGAGTGGGTGAACAAATCAATTAAATACAATAGCTTTTGCCAGCTGGAAGCAGTTCCTCCAAATTTTGAGAAACGAGAAAGAAGATTCGGATTAGTAGATCCCAGGTTTTCAGAGGTGGTGTGTGTATGGATGTTTTTTGCTTTTTCAGGTGTTGCAGATTGTGGGTGCTGTGGTTTGAATGGTTCTGAAAGTGCCTAGTCTATGTGACAAATCCAAGCGATGCTTTTCAAGAGTCAACATAAATAAGCGCCCAGGCAGAAGGGGAGATAGAGCAATTGTTACTCACCTTTTAACTCTGCTCAGCTGGTCTGATTAAGTGATAGTGTTACACTGACAAAGTTTCAGATAGTGGCTATCCTCTTTTCAAAAAGATCAGTCGCATTTTTTTAGACCTTTTTTTTTTTTTTCCTCTGGATTACACTGGTTTATTTGTTTCCTACTTCTGCTTATCTTTGAAAATGCAGCTGTACAAAGGTTCTCTCAAAGTTTGATGTGCTCATTGTGATCTGCTTTCATCAGGAAGTTTTTAACCACTTCATGTTTACAAACCTATTTTGCTACTTCACCTTACATTGCTGCAAGTTAATGTAAGCTTAGTTATAATTTGACAAATGGAATTGAATCACTTTTCCCATGTTTGACATAACACTCGTGAATTCCAAGCAAATGTCATCCCCCACAATGACCTGTAGCCTAACCTAGATTCTGTGGCATATTATTGCTTTATATTTTACAGCTTGACCATATTGAGTGTGATAGCTGACTAAAAAAAGCTCTGGCAGTTCTTTTCTCTGATCTATTATTTAGTGACCTGCCTTAGCATGAATGAAGGTCATGGAAAACTGTCTTCATGGTAGTGATGCCCCATTTTTGCATGTAACTTTTAGAAACTTTTTAATAAACTTTTTTTGCTGTTTCTTCTAGAAACTGGGCGTTTTTTTTTTTTTTTTAAGTCCTTCATGCACTACTGGGAAGTAGATCTGCTGGCATATGCAACTAGTTCATTTGGTTTTGGGGTTAGTGGGGGTTTCTTTATATTTTTTGCTATAATTCTTATAATTAAAATTTTTAATACTTTTTCTATAATTGTATAAAAAATGCTATAATTCTGTAAGTACAATTTTTTTTCATGTTGGTATATATCATTTAGTGTATTCATGTCTTAATCTTTTTTCTCCTTTAGAGCACTAAGTGTAAGTCTGTATTTGTACAGCAACTTTGATGTGTAGAAAAGCCTTTACCATACTGTGTTGTACAGTAGTACCTCATGTTGTACTACCAAGGGAATAAGTGATTATTTTCTTAAATGTTTTCAAGGTAGCTGTGTTGTCACATGCAGAGTACTTAATTGCAGCTGGAGACGAATACATTGTTTGAGGCAGATGTCTGTGACTGACTGGAAGTCTTAAATAGATGCAGGCTCTATAGAGTAATGCTGACCCCGTCTTTGAAGCTGAAGACTTAGAAGGCTTTTACTTGAACCTGAGCAAAACTGCATATATAGACCTTCGTCGATGCTGTGAGCACTTCACTGGCACAGTGTACTCTAATTCCTACTATTGGTAAGGATACACATTTAAATATTTGCAGAAAGCAGAAATGTAGTAGCCAGTCATTCGAAGAAGCTTGATTAGGTTTGGAAAAAATAAGAATTCTTTGGCATTCTTCCTTGTATCTTGTTTTAAAATAACCCTGGTACCATGGTTACAAGACTAGTCACATTGCTGTTTCTCCTGGGGATCTCATGTTGTGCATCCCCATATGTTCTCGGGATATGAATTCCTCCATTTGCTCACTCCCACTGGGCCTTGGGTTGCAGTCCCATGCACATCCACTGTGATTGCTGTAGTGGGTCCAATGGGCACTGGTCATTGCCAAAGCTTTTCTTCCAGATTGTGTCTCCCGGTTTGTGATTTGAATGCAATGTCTTTGAAATAAATGCCATACATTTTTTACCTAAATGTGGAAGACGAGCAGGGCTGAAGTATGAAACAAAAAGGAAAGAATATTCTGTACCCAAGTTTAATCTGTATTATCCTGGAGCTAGCATTACTTACCTAGACATTTATTTACAGCCTGAGTTGGAGGGAAGAGATTGCAACAGTTTTTCCTGTCTCTGGGATTCTTTGCAAGTAGTTATCCTTTTCCACTACCATGCTTCAGATAGCTCTTAATCTTGCTTACCCCACTTACCTTCCGAAGGAAAGGTTTGTGTGCGTGTTTTGGTAATCGATGTATGTTGTTTATTTTTAAAAAAACAAACCAAAAAAAACCCACAAAAAAACCCACCCCCCCACTCCTCCCCACTCAACGAAACGGCAATAAAATTCCTTGGCCTAGCTAAACAGTTCTGTAAAAGGAGCTGAGGAATCCCTCTGCGCAACTGCAGACTTGACTATTGTCTTTGATGGGATGCTGCTGATCTAGGCTATTGTTCTAGCTTTCCTGTCTAATTTCTTTATGTTTGTACTTAGGTTAACAATGTTTATCCTCTAGAAAATGTAGGTTATGTCTTGGGGTGAATAACGTGTGTCAACTTAAGGGATAGTTCTTCCCAGGAAATACTTTTAACAAATGTTATATATTCCTTCTTCACCACAGTGCCACAGAGGAGATCTGGCTTCCCCGTGACTGTTTTGGCTACTTACAGTTCTTTTTTTCTAAGACGTACTCGTGCTTGTTTTTTGAGAGGGGAAGTTTGTCTGTTCTCTGCCAAGAACACCAAATACCAAAGGTTCTACTAGTTACTATGTTAGGCTGAGTCATGATAACTGTAAACTTTGTGTATTTTTATTCCATGAAGAGTAATAATTTGCTACAGTGCCGCTTAAGGCAAGATGTAAGGGTGATCTGCAGATTAAACATTGTTTCAGGACCGCCTCTAATGAGAGAGAAGGGGACTGCCATCTTAAATATGGACGAAAGATGTCTGTCAGTTTTCTCATTTTAGTAATATCAAAAAGGGTTAATTTTTCTTCTCTGATCTTGAGGTTTGTGTGGATTAGGATTTTTTTTTTTCCTCATCAGCTGTAGCCTTGCATTGCTAACAGAGCTGTCACTCTGGGAAGCTGATGAGCCAGAAGCTAGAGCACAAATGTGTGTGGCAGCTACTGTGCACTGACTTAGTACTTTGTGGACACTTGGTGCTTTCATGCAAGATAATATCCTCCATTCCTAGATTCCTCACAGTTAACCTCTTGTGTGAACACTTCCTATATGTATTAATAGGAATTATGTAGTGTACTGTGATCATGCACCTTACTTTATGGCACAAGAAGCTGCTTGTTCTTTATTTATCCTGGGAAATTCCTCCCAAGAAATAGAATGTCTAATGTAAAAATTATATGAAATCCTAATTTACTTTTTAGTATATAAAAAGGAAAATTACAGTCTTTGTGTTAGCAGGTTACATCCAAACTCTTTGCCAAAGCTACGAAATGTTCCTCATTGTATAATGTGCGCTGGAAAATGCAAGTGGAAAAAGACCCAATGGCCCCAAAAATGTCCATGTTGAATTCAGTGAATCTCTTGAAAAGGTTTTCATTAACATTTGCTTGTTTTCATAATGCTAGATGCAGGCTGAACAGATTTTCACATAAATAGGGCACAACATATTGTCATTCTGACCTGCAAGAATCCCGCAGTTCTGGCTTGTGGCCCTTCTTGGCAAGTGTCAGCCACACGGAACACCTTTTGCTTCTTCACTTAGTGTGATTCTTCCCTCCCCTGGGCATTATGAAAAGATTTATCTTGCAGACGTTACAAGTAGTTGGAATGGCTGTAAATATTTAATATAAGTTTGAAAACAACTAATTTCTAGTCTTCAATTTAGAAGTGTTTGTTTTTTGGGGTTTTTTGGTGTTGTTTTTTTTTAAGTGAAGAAAAGAGAAAGAAAATGATTCTTCCCTCCCCCAGAATTCAAGTAGCTGTTTGCATCTACAGTTTTGCAGTGCTGTGCATCGTGCATCAGTTCTTTTAAGTGCAAGAGGGCTGTACTATGTAGTTTATCTGAACTATTCCTTAGAGAAAATAGGAAAGACTTTTTTTTCTCATTTCATTTCTTTTACTTTTCCTTACAAAATTAGAAATAAGCAGTTTTTAGAAATCCTTATTTACTGGTAGAAATTTGTGTGAAACTATAGTTCAGATCTATTGCATCCAGTATGCTGGTTATACAGAGTCTTGTTGAACGTATTTGTAATCTTACAGCCATATCAAATCACCTTATAGAATTGTGGCCTTCAATCATGACAGACTTCCTGAATACCACATTCAACAGAACTAAATGCTAGGGGAGTGATTTTGTTTTTTCTTTTTTTCTTTTTTTTTTCCCCTTCTGTACACAATTTGATTGTGAAGATCTGTTCAACATTAAAAAAAACTCCTAGGCAAGAGAATATGCAGCTTGAAGTAAGAAGCTGGTCACATCATTAATGTGCTTTGTAAACATGATTATACAGAAAGCTTTTTCACTCTATTTGGTATTTTAATCTGGAAATGCAGTAAAGGCAGTTGTGTATCTTACTGCTTTAGGTTGGTGGAACAAAAGCTGGAGTTGTGCGTTTCTTGGGAGAAACCGACTTTGCCAAAGGAGAATGGTGTGGAGTAGAACTGGATGAACCTCTGGGAAAGAATGATGGAGCTGTTGCTGGAACAAGGTTAGTCTATCATCAGATAGCAGCTGCCTTAAAGATTTTGCATCTCTATATTCTGTCGATTTTTTTATTTTTAATATCTGACATTAAACTTTATATCAAGGGAGGGAGGTAGGCTGTAAACCTGACTGTCTGCTGATGGGGGGGCGGTGTTAGACACTGATTTGAGTTTTATGATGCCTACGCATCTCTGAAAGTCTGCATCAACCCCACATTCATGGGATTGGTTGATCTCTCCTACTCCCATATGAGTTTTATTCATAGACTGGTAATGGAAAACACAATTTCCTGCTTTTTGAATGTCTGCTTGATTTCTCAGATTGGAATGAATGTTCAGCTAAGAAAATATCTCTGGTTATCTAATAGCTGAACTTAAGGGAAATCTTGCATCACAGGAACTGGAGGCTCCTATACCAATAGTTGCCTCATTGTAAAGACTGGCAACAGTATAGCTGCTTCCTCCAGTAAGTCACACTTAGAAAGCATTAATTCACATCACAATTTAACTTTCTTTCTCATTTGGTATAAGGAGCAGTCCTTTAACTCATTAAAAAGAGGTTTTATAAGGATTGTGCCACCTTAATATGGGTGATCATAACTTAAAATTTTAAGTGGCTTTTGTTTATATATAACCAAAGATCTATGTTCTGTGTAATCAAATATGCATACATGTATAGGTATGTATGCAATAAAATAAAATATAAAACTACTTGATTTAATTAAAATCTGATTTTTAGTTTTAGCTCTGCTATCACATTTGTTGTTGGCAGCTCAGAGGAATGTATTGAAGAGGAACGCTATGCATGTTAAAAATTCCATTCAGATTCAAAGTTTAGGAAACAGAGCTCTAGCTCAAGAGTTTACTCTGTTGAATTTCTGAAGTCTGATATAATCATGCTGTTTCAGCCTCTCAAAGTCCTCTTTCCAAATCTAGTGTTAAAAATACCCACCAAAATTGCAATCTAATATAGATTAGATTGTCACCAGCTGTTACCCTGTCCTTTAATTCTTTTAGACTATGGATCTAGAAATCTTTGTGAAGCCAGACCATGTATCTGAAAAGACGGAAGATAATTTAGTACTCTCATCTGTCTGCTTTGCTTTTTTAAAGGTATTTTCAGTGTCAACCAAAATACGGTTTGTTTGCTCCAGTCCACAAAGTTACGAAGATTGGATTCCCGTCAACCACACCAGCGAAAGCAAAGACAGCTGTGCGAAAAGTGGTTGCGACTCCCACAGCCCTGAAACGTAGCCCAAGTGCATCTTCCCTGAGCTCTCTCAGTTCTGTGGCATCTTCAGTAAGCAGCAAGCCAAGCCGTACAGGACTAGTAAGCTTCTTTTTCTATTGCATGCTTTACGTTCCCAAACAGGAATCCACATGGCACTTGTCTGTGATGTACTTGCACAAATTGAGAACAGAACAGATCTTGGGCAGAGCACAATATACATTTAATGATGCTCTCTTTTCATTCAAAGCATGCATGAAGGAAGGAAATCTTAGCTAGCCCTGAAGAGTAGCTGAAAATTTGAGTATTTAAGCTTACACAGTTAATTCAAGCTAACTGAGTTACTGCAATAAGAAAGGGGCTTGTGATGCCAAAAAACTGAAAAGGCATGAATGTTCTCTGACTCCATGTAGTTGTTCATTTTTCTAGCACTACCTCTGTCATATGGGATTTGTGTTTGAGGATCTGGTATGTGCTAAAACTTCCATAGATCAAACTTGTTCTATTAAGCAGGAAGCTTCAAATTGTCTAAAATGTAAAAGGTTTTCTTTAACAGTAAAAGAGATGAGTCAGCTGAGAAATACAGAAGTAGCAATTGTCAAGTCTTTGCTGACAAGAAGCCTCTTTCTTTTCTTTTAGATTTGGTTTTAATCCTATGAATTCATAAAGGCTAAATGTTGCAAAGTACAGTGGCTCAGGTGAATTCTAACACAGTACTAATGCCACCTAATACACTTACTATGGATTCTTTTAAAGTTGCTCTGTTACATAAATGTCCTAATCTTGGGTTCCAGCCATAAAATGGAAAGCTTCTGGGAAAGCTGCATTTTAAACAGTCTCTCTTTTAAGGCAATTAAAAGCATAGAAGTAATTGGTTTTTTTTCCACAGTCACCCTGGATTTTTTTCCTTTTTTTAAACCAAAGTACATAAATACATCTAATTAGAAAGAGATCACTCCCACTGGTCTGGAACTGGTTAGCTGGCATACTGTCCCACTGACCAGCAGGTGCAGAACAGAGAGGTGACTTACCACAGTCCTTCAAAACTGAAGCAGATTACAAGTGAACAGAGGTCAACAGTTGGTCAGGGCAACAGGGTTAATACCTTATCACAAAAAGCGTAAGGGATTTTTACTTGGCAGAAACAGTAGGACTTTATTACTTAATCCGTCCTGGAGGTTGCACTTCCAGCTGCAGAGTGCCCCCTGCTTTGAAATCAGTGGACTAGCATTTGGTAGGACCTTAGGTTCAGGGCAGACTTCAGGAGCTGGTGGTGAAGCATTCATATGGACCTCTACATTTTATTCCATATACTGTGATACTCTAAGTAACAAGAGAGTACAGTTACACATTGTAAATGTCTACAGTATATTTGCTTATTTTGCCTCTGTGTTGTGCCCCAGGGCTTTTGCATGTTTGGGGCCATAAAATATAAAGTTTCTGTAATCCATTTTTTCTGGCATTAAAATTCCAGCTTTCTTCCAACTCTTTTTCTCAGGCAACATGAACATTTGGTTGTCATCCAAGTTGAAAGGACTACCAAAATAATTCTGACACTTTTTCTTTAAAAGTTAAGCCGCTGAAGAAATAAGACTTCCTGAAATCAGTTCTGACACAGCAGACTTTTTGTGCTTCAATTTCTAGGAAAATTATAACTTATCTGGAAACTGCTGGACTCTTACATCTCAGTTATTCAGGCTATTACTATTTTTTTTCTTCCTGTGTAAGAAAAGCAAGTTATCTAATGATTTAAGAGGACTGTCTGATGCAATTTGTATTTATTTCCAAATCTGAAGGAAGTTGATGTTTCTCTGAAATCTTTTGGATTTCTTTTGGAATCGGGACTTAAGTTTGATTTGAAGAACTAGAATTGTTAAAAAGCAGTACATTCTAGAATCAGGTATCTTCTAGAAACTGAGAGGATCTGAAACAACTAATCTAAGCATCAAAGTGCAGGATGATTTATTCTATCTTGTACATTTTCAGTCACTTGGTACAGTGTTTGCAATGGATTGTAGACATATCATTCAAGTCTGTGAGGAGGCAAGTTAAAGGGATTGTGTAGCAACCATGGTAACAGAAGGGGAAATGTGTTTTTGTGATGACAGAGAATACGTCCGTGTTATGCTTTCTGTTGGGAATGTTGTCCAAAGCCAGCATTCCAGGCTGTATATGGCAACTGTTCTTCACCATTTTGATCTCTGAAAGGATCTTGGAAGAAACATTCTCCTATTTGTGGGCAATACTATTAGACAGAGCTAAAGGTTAACATAAGAAGAGCAAGCCTTTGTGTATTGATTTTTCTTTTAAATAAGGCTTTAACTGAGGTGTCATTTTCATCTAATACTTACACAAATTTCTGAGCTGTTAAGCTGTATTGGATTTTTTTTGGTTCAGTTTTTGCTGTTTTCACAACTATAGCTTACTTTTACTCCATAATTTCAGTTTATTTACTTTCCCTTCTAGCAAAAAAGCTCTTGAGGAAGTAGAAGACAGTGCCTTGCTGAATTTTCACTGACACTGGTTCCATTCAGTGGAGCAGAGATCATGCAAGGTCAAGGAAAACCCTAAGGTTCATTTTAGCTATAGTTCTCCAGATTGATTCATTTTTATCTATTATCTTTGTTTAATATTTGAGATTTTTTTCCAGAAGTAATTTAATTCCAAGTGATATAAACATATGTTTTAATCAGATACCAATTGTTCTTCCTCATGAGATTTTAGCCATAAGGCTGACTTTTTAGGTCAAGGTAAATGCTTTTCATCCTGGATGTTTTGTTGCCATAGGAGAGGTGCCAAATACCAGTTGTGAGTTCCAAAAGCTTTTGATACAGCATTTGGAAATGTTATACTGTTGCTGGTGACCCAAGATGATGACTTGATAACTAGAGGCACCAAGTTTTTAACTTGCTAAAAGGCTGCCTTTTTTTTAATGCAAAAAGATGCTTGGAAACATAATGAGCTATAGCCTTTGTGTGAGTGTACTAAGCATACCTTCAATTGAGACTAGCCTTTTGTTTTTGCTTCAACCCTTCTGTCTCCTACAGGCTAGCTGCTGATTGCTACAAAGCAGTCTTACTACACATGTATGACCATTGTTAAATTCTAGAAAATGAAGTAATTTAAATGTAAAAGGAGAAGGTACAGTAGGTCACAGAAAGCATTTGCTTTACTAACCCAATGTTTGTAGAGTCTGGAGATATCCCTTGTTTTCACTTGATACAGAATGGTTTTTAATGTATTTACTTTGTGAAGTTGACAGAAACATCCTCCCGGTATGCAAGAAAAATTTCTGGTACCACAGCCCTACAGGAGGCACTGAAGGAGAAGCAGCAACACATTGAACAGCTCCTGGCAGAAAGGGACCTGGAGAGGGCAGAAGTTGCAAAAGCAACCAGTCACGTAGGGGAAATAGAGCAGGAATTAGCACTTGTTCGCGATGGACATGATCGGGTAAGAATTCTTAAAATTGAGGCTTTAATACAATTGACTTAATTTCCAAAACTGTGTTTTCTTATTGAAAAGGTCTGGGAGTAAGAGGTGGTGTTCTAAAACTAAAGTAGTCCGTACCTGTGAGATCTTCCTTGTGGGAGCTTTGGCTTGATGAGATAGCAAATCTACTTCATTTAACTCATTTTTGTTGAACTTCTCTACACACCTCTACAATCTTTTATTAGATATATATTTAAGTATGATAACATTCCTCTCCCTTGGCTCATGACTTTACCAAATTGTGATTACTGAGGTATAGATACATAACTTGGAAAAAATTCATGTATTACCCAACTTACTAGATTTTGTTCTTACTCCTCCTGCCGGTTAGCATGTACTGGAGATGGAAGCAAAAATGGACCAGCTACGAGCTATGGTGGAGGCTGCTGATAGGGAGAAAGTGGAGCTTCTCAATCAGCTTGAGGAAGAGAAAAGGTAACCCAAAACTGTCTTCATTAGTATAACTGTTTAAAAACAAACTTTGCATTAAAAGCAAATGCTATGGTGACTTTCAAATATGAAACAAATTTTTAATAATGCAGATATGGGCAATTATTGTATAAAATCGTATCGCAGTTTCTTAAAATTAATACCAAAAATCCCCCCTCTCTTAAATTTGGGGAGGGAAAGCCAAAGAAAGTGGGCTTCCTTAGAGACTGTAGCTATTGTTTATAGCTGAATTTCATGCAGCTCATTCCTTTTAGTATTACTTTCTGTTATAAAGGATTTTATTCCTACTCATATGAAATCTATGGATCATATGTGATCTTCTTGAAACACTCTTCTTCCACCTCCAAATGAAAATTTTGGTAATCTCATTTCCTGACAATGCTGGATTGGGAATTTACAGTCTAGTTCTCTCATGAATAATTTATTACTATTAGTCATGTGCTTCTGTCTCTTACAGGAAAATCATTAAAGCCATTAATTTTAATGCCTTTTCGAATTCCCTTTCATAACCATTTGGGGAAAGGAACTGAGATTACCAAATAGGTACAGTGAGGTTAGGAAAGGAAATAAATGGATAAATTGTTGGTTAGGTAAGGAAATAATTTGATAAATTGTTTCAGTGAATTTGGAATGCTTTTGAAAAGCAAGAGTCTACTTCAAAACCCATTGTGAGTCTGCCCTGTAGGCTTCTGTGTGCCCCTGAAGTCAGTCGGATGTCAAACTCTCTGAAAGACCTGCCTAAAACTAGAAATCACAGATGAGAAAATGCAATGGTAAATCCTGGGCAATTCCTTTACGGTTTTCATGTTGCCTTTTTATGGGACCCACTCTGGCTGAATTTTCAGAACAAGCAGAAGAGTTAGGTCTGGAATTATATCTATGAAATAATGCAGTGGGTTTTTTAATTTTAAAAAAAAAAAAAAAGGCAGCTTTGCAGCACCTCTGGTAGCCTGGCTGTGAACCTACTTTCACTGAGTGCCAGGTCAGTGGGGGTCTGTTTTACTGCAATCCTCCATGGCCTTGAGCTCACCTTCAGCGTGTTGCTAAGCAGCGTGGCAGTGCCGCTGTGCGCCTGCTACCCATGCGCCTGCTACCCATTCACTGAAGTGACGTCCTACAGCCTGGAAAGCATTTCACAGCTTCAGCGGTGTAGTATTTCTCCTTCCTCCTAACCCCTCTAGGCTTATTTACTTTGAAAGTTCTCTGTAATATGTGTTCAAGTCAGTCTCAACAGTGACTTGAAGTTAAATAATCTTTAATCCTCTGTTTCCCAAAGCACATTGGTGAGACCGACTTTCAGTAATAAGTTCTTATTGTCCTTTTATTTTAGACATCCATCACTTGTAACTCTCTTTGATGCAGTGATTTCTACATCTGTCAGCCAAGCTGTGGGCACCAGCAATGTGTGTAATTCAAAGGAAAGAAGACATGCTTTTCTCTTCCTTTGCAACATCTTACAGTGTTGAAAGGATCCAGGGGAAAAGGAAGAGATCTGCCCCCTTGTTCATTGGGGTATACCAGAGTCAGGGGAGGGAAGAAATAACTTTTTACACATTTTATTTTAACTCAAATATTAGCTTCTCACCTCTGTCTTCTTGTTTTAAGACTCCTGTGTGGGCAAGGCAAGTCAATGTTCTTGCTTACACTCCCATTCTGCATCTTGCAGTTCATCTTGACACCTAACATATGTTTGTCTATGCTAAAGTTTTGATGCAAGTTGACCAGCGCACTTCTAGAAGGCCCATGGGGATATCTTGGATCTGCCCTATCTTTCCGACTGTTTCTTAGGTGAATGATAGAATATACAGAATGTGAGATCAAACTGTTCATTTAGGTGACCTCTTTTGAGGACATGCAGAAGGGTGAAAGAACAACAGAATCAATGATAACTTAAAAAGAAAACCTTTAACTTGTCAGAAAGTGCAAGAAATACTTTCTTTACAGAGCTGCAGGAAGACTGCAGTGTCTTCCTTACTTTGTTAGTGGTTGTGTTTTAAAGACAGCAACTTTCCTTCTTTCTGATACTTCCTGTGAGAGATTTCTCCTTAATGTTTCTGGCAGTTTGCTGGTACAATCAGAATGATGTCACTGTAGTTCTGATTTCCACTGAAAAGTGAGCTTGAAAGCATTTTCTTTCAATGTTGTCTGAATTTTAATGAATTGTCCCCACAGGAAAGTTGAAGACCTTCAGTTCCGTGTGGAAGAAGAATCCATTACCAAAGGAGACCTAGAGGTAAAATATCTCCAGCTTTGTAAACAGGATATGTAGTAGGACACACGAATGCAACCAGTTCAGATTAAGCGTACTGTTCGCTAGAAGAGAAAGGCAGGAATGATTAATAGATGCAATAGAGGTCCAAGCATATGCAAAGCACATGAAAGTGATTCCCAGTTCTGCAATCCTTGAGTAAGCTAACTGTCCTGATACTACAGGATTGCACCCCTCATTCAGTTACACACTTTAGCAAGGGTTGTACTGTAGAATGGCTGTAGTTGTTTAGAGTAATTAAATTAACTCATAGAAAATTCTACCTTTTGATATTAAAAGTAACCACCACCAAAAATTCGTTTTCAAATTGAAATAGCAAGTTAATATTTATGCCTTTGAAAATTAATATTGAAGACTAGTCCTGTTTGTCTTTGATCAATTTTTTTGAATAATCCCTGTGCTTTCCTTAGGGAAGATTGCTTAACAAAGAATGTTTTATCCTGAGAGTTATTGCACACAAAATCTAAACAGCAATTACTGTGTGCAATTTTTGTCTTTGTACTGTTTATATAACTATAACATCAGGCTAAAACACAGTATGTTATTACACAATGAGAATAGAAAACATTTAATGAAGGATTACTCTCAAATATTTGAATGCTGCCAATTTTTATCCCAAATTTCAAATTAAAAAGCAAGATACTTTTTAGCTGTTCTACTTGTTGTCTCATCAGAAAAATATTAGAACTTCTTACACAGCATGAAGTACAAAATTAACTTGTGTTCTTGTGAACCATTTATGATTAAAGTGCTAGCCTTATGAAAATTATTCATTTCATGTAACATTTATTTTATTTTAGTCTTCCATTCATTTTAAGATACCTATCTAGATTCTTCATAGAATGCTCCTTTTATTGTTTAGTCCATGGAAAATCTTAATTTTTTTATTTTTTGTTAAATCAGTCGATAGTCATGGCAAGCCATCTTAAAGACTCTGGTTTGTCAAGCTGCATAACTTGAGTTATAACTGAATAAATAGAGTTTAAAATGAATTCAAAATAATGAAATGTATCCTGTTGTTTGTGTTGAAATGATAGTGCTAAGTCTGCAGGTGAAATATTTTTGTTTGTTTGTTTTTTAATTTTACTGATAGCGAAAGAGGCAGATTTCGGAAGACCCAGAAAATGTAAGAGGGCACTTAAATGTGCAGAGACATCCCATGTTAACAGATTGTGTGCAGAAAATGCTTATACTTATTCACTAACTGCATAATCTGTTATTGAAACATTGACTCTAGTATTTGTGTGCATGTTGCTTTCAGAGCAATTACAACATTTATTGAAAAGAATGTGTGTAATGACTAAACGTTGTAATCCCCATTAACTGAAGAGAGGGCAAATGTGTCATTAGAATTCTTTAGGGTCAAAAACTTTGCAACTGATGGAAGAGTATAGGAGCTTGTAGAAAATGACTGTCCAGGATCTCGAAATGTCTTTCATTTAAATG
The DNA here is from genome assembly GCF_000690535.1 of Cariama cristata. Taxonomy (NCBI): domain Eukaryota; kingdom Metazoa; phylum Chordata; class Aves; order Cariamiformes; family Cariamidae; genus Cariama; species Cariama cristata. Next base: position 37,156 of record NW_009604285.1, on the reverse strand, counting down.
TAGGATTTTAGTTGCTTTCTTCAAAAAATCCTGCATGCTTTTCTATGAGCTCCTACTGCTGTTCAATAGATGCAGTATGTAATTAGCTGATTAATTTTTCTGAGGAAAAAAATCAGTATGTTCCCCACCTCCCCTTATTTGTTTCTTTTTTTTTTTTTTTGGCATGAAATGCTAAGGGGAGAGATGATTAAAAGCATCTGAAGTATTAGTGTGCAAAGCTGTCTGATTTTACTGTGTCTTCATGTAGCTTCTCTTTGAATTATGTAGGAAAAATATATGTTACTGGATAACAGAAATTACCTTACAAGACGTTTAAGCAGCCCTCTTGCTTCCATAGCTCAGAATAGTGGAATTTAAAAGCCCTCTCTTTGATTTAACTCAGGAAAATTTATCCCAGGCTGCCTCCTCTGCTGCATCCCCAGCCAAGATAGGAAGTTCTCAAGACTAAAACTGGTTTCCTGCTGTGCATTCTTAGGTGTTCCTTTTGCGAAGCTACTTCAGCGATCTGGGTCTCCTCTAGTCTTCCAATCAGGCTCACGGTGTGTTAGAAGTAAATCTGCATGTGCCCTTCCTTTCTCTTGTTTTGTGCACTCCTTGTTTAATCCTATCTTTACTCCTGATTTCCCTATTCTAATTTTTCCGTAAAATATGGACATCTTCACTCTCTAAAGGAGAGAAGTGGGTGATCCGTTAGTTTCTAGGCTAATGCTTCATAATCTCAGTCGTGTTCTGTGATTGTTACCCCAGCACGAAGGGACTGAAGGTCATCTTGCCCCTATCCCAGAACTGATTATCAGCATTTATGGCTTCAGCACAATTTCACAGTTTGACCTATAGATGGAAAACTTAACAGTAAGGTTTATTTTGAAGTGAAAGAGTAACTAGAATACACAAGTGCTGAAAATAGCTGATGACTGGTCTCTGAAGTTTATTTGAGTGGAATTCTTTAAGGTTCAAGGCAGACTAAGGCTTGTCCCGTTTCCCTATCACTCTTAATCTAACTGCGAAGCTTTGGAGAAGGTGAAGGTGCTTCCTTTGTTGTTTTGTTTGGTTTTTTTCTTCTCCGTTTTTCTTTTCCATCTGAGTTAAGGTTTATAATCAAATTTTTTTTTTCTTTTCATAGTGCTGTGCTCTTCTCAGTTTACTGTACTCTGGGTTTCCTCAAAGAAAAATAATCATTTAGACATTTCTCTCTAGATGATCAGGAGAGAAATTTGAGTGATTCAAAATTTTGCAGTGATTTTTACCTCAGGGAAACTTGACCCTGTCTCTTGGAAATCAGACTTGTTTAAAGGATAATCCCTCATGCCCTAAATGGGGAAAAAGGTGTCCAGCAAAGATCTCTGGAGTATTTTTTTTTAATCGTTTATTTCCATTTTGGTCGGCTTTTAACTTACTTCCCTTTGTAATATATAAGAGATGGGATTAAAAAAAACCCCAGTAATCAGTGATGGTATATCTGATCTTCGCAGTAGTAAAGCAATGTCTATAAAATGAATGATCATAGTGTTTTGGATTTTATGTAGCGTAGAAAAACTGAAGATAGCATATTTCGCAAAGTCACGCAGGGAGAATTCTGGAACTGTCAGGTTTGGGGTTTCTCAGGTTTTAGTCCCTTTGGCGAATTAGAGCAAGGAAGGCATGAATATTCAATTTTAAAAAATAGATTACTTTTCAGACTTACAATTTTGTTGTGGATCAGAACTAATACTAACCTGTCTCGGAGAAAGGACTGAATTATAGCCTGAATAAAGTATTGTTATTTCCCTTAGAATACTTAGTTCCATTTTCAAAGGCTGTGGGAGGCAAAAACAGTAATCCATGTTCTTGTGGGGTTATTTCTCCTGTATACACTAAAGATCTTCCACTGATAGAGAAACAAATCTGCTATGGAATTTCAAAAAGTAGACAAATCTAAGAAGCAACTTTTAGTGTTGTGGATTTTAGTATTTTGGACCTAGTAATTACACAGTAAAACAGCCAACTGTTTTCAGCTGGAAAAATGTTTAAAAAATTAAACCACCAGATGTCTGCATGCTTTTGGGAAAGAAGATAACTTGATGCTGTCAGAAGGAATACTGTGTTTGGAGGAGAACAGGCCCAAAGCAAAATAAGAGGCTCATCCCCCATCTCACTTGCTCTGCAGAGACTACATAAGATCTTTAACTCCTGCGACTGGTTTGGAGGCAGTACTAATCAGCTTGTCACTCTATAAATAACACAGTTCTGTAAGGATTTTTAAATATCATATTACAAAGATCAGAGAAGCAGCAGTGTCCTGCCAGCTGTGCACACGCTGCTGCACTGTGGCTTTGGCAGCAGTGTGGCTTTGGAATTATTCATGCATCTTCCTGCCTTTTTGGATTCTTTCAATCCAGTGTTCAATGGCTAGCTGTTCAGGTTGCAGGACTCTTTTCTGTTAATGGTAGTTCTTAGGGCTTGGGGGTTAGTGTATTTCTTTGTTCTGCAGTAAATTAACTGTGGCGATTAAGCTGTGCAGAGAACTTTCAACAAGACGGATGGATGCAACTTCTTTAGTTAATAAACACATCTTCACTTCATTCAGTCTTCTTCTGGACATCCACCTTACTCTCAATGCGGGCAAGCCCTGAAAAGCTGATCGTTTTGGAAGAGACACTGTGAAGCAACCATAGACTTTCATAATCTTTTATATTTGGATTGTTTAGTATATTTAAACTAACAATGACCTGTCAAGATTGACACGATACTCAAATCTCAGCACTTCAGAAGTAAGCATGGCACCTGGTTCTTACCTCTTTATATTTCTTATTTCTTTTTTCTTTTCTCCTCCCTTCCCCTGACCCCGGCCTTTTCCCCACTTCAGAGGTGCGGGTCAAATTTGAACTAGCAGCTGGACTTTACCTGCCTCTCTCAAACTTGAAGGTCTCTAGCAGGCATCTGGGAGTATCTGAGTATCCAGCCAGAATATCCAATATTCTGTGTTATTGCTAAAAATTCTACCTCTTGGTAAGCAAAAGGCAGGAGGTACCTGGTCACTGAGTTTCATCCACTTCCTGCTTCTCTTTAGGAACCTATTAGAATTACAAAGATCTTACTTTTTTTTTTCCTTACTTCCACATCTTGTTCAACGTATTTAGACTTCAGTAACTATAGAGCAACGAGACTGATTCACTTTTTTACCTGGTTTTGGAGAATCTTACTTGTCACTTGCTTCCTTTCTGAAAGAGGAGGAAGGGGGAAAAACTGCAGTTACAGACAACCATTCTATTTCTATTCAAATAATTCATACCATAGTGACAAATGAACTTTAATGTTCCCAGGTCTTAGCCAAAAGGATTTTTATGGCTGAGACTTGAGATATAGCTACTATTTTTAAAAAAAAGGTTAAAGAGTTTTGATTTGTCATCTGAGCTTTAGTGGTGAGTTTTTGTCCCCTGGTTAATAACTAAATCGTTGTAAAATAAGCCCAATACATTTAAGAAAAAAGTTAGTGGGATGACAAGGAAAGGAATTTACCATCCTGTTAGAACGAGTATAGATATATATACACATATGTATTTTTTACATAACTATTCTAATTTGTGCTGAAAACTTCATGTACTGATAAATAACTTCTACTCGGCTGCATGAAACTTTTTTGTTCATATTTCTTCGTTTGTGATTTTTTTTTTTACACATTCATTTTTATTTTTTTTACACGTCAGTCCATTTACACTTTCAGTCCATCTTTCTCATCCATAGCATTTCCCTGTTCATTTTATCCACTGCATCTTCTCTGCTCATCATTGGTAGAAGATTCTGGCAGCACGGCCTGCATGTGGCTCCCTCCTCTTGTGCTGGCATGTGATGGTGGCACCGTTGTGTTCTCTTCCTTTCCCTTTTTACTAACAGACGCAGACCAAACTGGAGCATGCCCGCATTAAGGAGCTTGAACAGAGCCTGCTCTTTGAAAAGACCAAAGCTGACAAACTCCAGAGGGAGTTAGAAGACACTAGGGTAATGGTTTTCACTATTTAAATAACAAGACTGATTTGTGTTGTGGAAGATTTCTGATGACACAGTCTGCTGGATATAACACATGCTGAAACAGATCCTTGCACCTGCTGTGATCAATACCTGCTATAGATGTAGCTGGAACACTTTAAAAATTAGCGTTAATTTTGAGCTTCAGTGTTGTGTGTGTGTTTGCCTGTATATGTATACTCATTTCTTCAAAAGAGTTCAGGTAAGATGTCTTAAAACTGCAAAATTAATACTTGAATTCAAGTCAAAAGTAGCAAATGAGACTGTGAATTGACATAAAGGAATGTTCAGTGGTTCATTTTTAGAAGTAGCAAAGTTCATTAAATCCAAAAAGAGTAAGATCGACTGTGCCAGTGCTTTTAAAACAAACTTAGTATGTGGGGCTTGGTTTCTGAGGTCTTAAATAGTTGGTGTACTACTTGCTTTGCTAAATCATGGTTTGCAGTGCTTTTTAGTTCTTTTTTTTTTTTCCCCCACCAATGACACCATCTTTTCATGGATATCCTAGTAGCATTAGTAATACTGTTGCCTGTCAAAATATTACTGGACATACTTTGTCCCAAGTCAGAAGTTCAGCAGATGTCAGTTCTTAAGGATAGAGAGAAAAAAATATAAATATATACATATTCATGCTCACATATACAGCTTTTCTTGAAGTTGAGGTAGGATGAATATTGTAAAACCAAGAATGTACTCTATAATAAGTACTTCTAAAGAGCAATTGCACGTAAGTAGTATCTTTTTCAGGATGTTGGTATAATAAGAAGGTCGAAACAGTGACTTCCTAATTAGAAATAATTGTGGTAGCTTTGCATACTTTTCCATACCACAAGCTGCTTCAACAGTCAGTGAAAAGCCCATATAATATGAGGACACTTTTTCACAGAGAACAGTGGAGTGCGGATATAGAAGGAGTTGCAAAGGATTTGTAGGCTGAAAATGTGTTTGTATTTTTTGCTGACGGTCTCATAGCTGGCATGAGATTTATTCGGAAGCAATTACTTCAACAAATAAAGACCTCAGGGTTCTCTGTTCTTTTCCAGTCTGCATTAAAATGATTCTGAGAAACATTTTGTTAAACATTGATAATATACATAAGAGTAATTTGTAAATCGTTTAGCAAGTTGTTATTTCTAGATAACTTCAGAAGAATGAATTTAACTAAATTCCACCTTTAGAGAGAATATATATAATATGCATGTAATACAAAGATGTGGACATTTTTCCGTTTTTAAAGCAATAATTTATATGTAAGTGAGACAACAGTTGGTCTTGTTTTGCAGCCTTCCATATAGAAGCAGCATTTGCTTTTGCTTAAGGTTTCTTTGGAATTCCTGTAGAAATAGGAGTTGACAAAGAAACTCAAAGGTATTCTAGTCCAGAATGCTGGTAAGAATACACTAATGATGTTAGTTTGCAACACTTGGTGGTTTCTTTTCAGTGAGGCCTAAATGTCTGTATTAAACGTATCTTTTATAATTCTTTCTTCTTTTCTTAAAACGCTGTTAATCATAGGTGGCCACGGTATCAGAAAAATCTCGCATCATGGAACTAGAAAGAGATCTAGCATTGCGAGTGAAGGAAGTAGCTGAGCTTCGAGGGAGATTAGAGTCTAGCAAACACATTGATGATGTGGACACTTCTCTTTCATTGTTACAAGAAATAAGTTCTTTGCAAGAAAGAATGGCAGCAGTTACCAAAGAACATCAGAATGAGATGAATTCGCTGAAAGAGAAGTTTGGAATTAGTGAAGAAGCATTGCAGAAAGAGATCAAATCGCTTTCAGCTTCAAATGAGAGAATGGCAAAAGAAAATGAATCCTTGAAAACTAAGCTTGATCACGCCAACAAGGAGAATTCAGATGTAATAGAGCTGTGGAAATCGAAGCTGGAATCTGCAATTGCCTCCCATCAGCAAGCAATGGAAGAACTAAAAGTTTCTTTCAGCAAAGGTGTAGGGGCTCAAACAGCAGAATTTGCAGAGTTAAAGACTGAAATTGAGAAGATTAAATTAGACTATGAAAATGAAATGTCAAATCTAAAACTCAAGCAGGAAAATGAAAAATCTCATCATTTAAAAGAGATTGAATCACTGAAAGCAAAACTGTTGGCAGTCACAGAGGAGAAAGAGCAAAACCTGGAAAGCCTGAAGACCAAACTGGAAAGTGTGGAAGATCAGCATCTAGTAGAAATGGAAGACACTTTAAACAAATTACAGGAAGCTGAAATAAAGGTAAAGGAGCTAGAGGTACTGCAAGCCAAGTACAATGAACAAACCAAAGTTATTGATAGTCTTACACCACAGATCAAAGCTGCTGAAGAAAAGCTTTTGGACCTTGCTGCACTTCAGAAAGCCAATTCTGAAGGTAAATTGGAAATCCAGAAACTTAGCAAGCAGCTTGAGGCAGCTGAGAAACAAATTCAGAATTTAGAGACTGAAAAGGTTGATGAAACTAGCAAGGTTTGTATCAACATCCATCCTTTTATTTTTACTTTGCTTTCATTTTACATTTGTACTATTCTAATCTGCTATAGCAAATACATCACAGAAGAAACTAGTTTTAATGAATATATATCTTAGTACCATCTGAGGAGGTTTAGAGAAAATGTTAACAGGATCATGTCTCTCAACAGGTTTCTAGTGCTTGGTCTGCACCTCTAAGCAAAAGAAAAAAATTCTTTCTGCACTTTCTTGCTGCAGGCTTCGGCATGCCTCTGCTGAAAGCTTTGTGTTATGGAAAAGTTAGTTTGTTGGCTTCTTTGGGAGAAGAATCCACACATCTTAAATTTTTAACCTTTGGTGACAGAGGTATTCAGATAAAGTGACTTGGGGTTCAGTGGGGAAATGTTTCCTCTGTACCTTCACTACCTTGCCTCTCATCAAACAAGATGATGGAGGAGGCTGTTAAAAACAAAAGAAAGCAAAAATGATCCGGCTGGAACTCTTCTTTAAGACAAGAATATGCAGTGATGTTGTTAGGCACTGTTTCGCAGCATTTTTGAAGCACAGACTACAATGTGATACATCTTACCAAGATTTTTCTTGGGTTTTGGATGAAATGTCTCTTGATAGCATAGCATTCAGTACTTGAAAGTTGTTCCACCACTGCAGCGAGGAATAAAAGTGCTAAGATATCATTTCATTTTAAGGGAAGGGTTCCCCCACATCCCCAATCCATGCATGATGTGACAAGCCAGAGCTCCAATTGTAAGAGTACTGGGAAATTAATTGTAAATAGCTTTCCTAAACCCTTCACAGATGGTTCCAAGATACTAGGTTTCTACAGACCTTTGATTCTGTTTTTGAGGTTACACTGGGTTTCTGCACTACCCCGGGTATGGTACAGAGCCTTTTGAAAAATTACATCCCTGTATGTGTATTGGTCTGAATAGCCAGTTGAAGCATAAACGCTAAATTGATCCGTTAAAAAAATTAAAACAATAAAGAACCAAAACTACTAATTCAACTGATGCTGTTTGTTTTGAAATTTTGAATGTACTCAAAATATCTACCATTAAATGATGTTTTCACCGTTAATTCCAAGAGAACTAAATTTTAATGATTTCAAATATATTCTAAGATGCACTTAGTACTGTGATGTACGTAGTCATCAGTGGAAATCATCTTCACTCAGTTAATACATCACATTTTTCTTTCTTCATTTTTTTTAATTTCTCCTTGCAGTGATTTTAATATTATAGTTATTTCTTTCAGATTCAACTTTTGATTTTCCTGGTTTTTCATTCATGTTTGTAATTTTATTTTACTCCATTTCATCATCTTTGTTAGGCTAGTAATCTGGCCAAAGAACTGCAGGGTAAAGAGCAAAAACTTCTTGACCTTGAGAAAAACTTGAGTGCAGTAAATCAAGTTAAAGATTCTTTGGAAAAGGAACTTCAAGTTTTGGTGAGTAATACCCGAAAACTTTGACTTTATCCTTTGGATTTTGATTTTCATGGTGAGAGTGAAATTTAAATCTGTGGATCAACTCTGAGCAAAGTCTTTCAAAGCTGTGTTACTCGTGAAAAGAAGGCAAGGGTTCATGACTAATAGGATCTGTCTCAGAATGAAAAGAGCATTTAACCTGACTTCTGTGTTATCAGGTTTTTGTCTAAATAGAACTCATCTGTTTATGGATTTCAGATAAAATATTAAACCAAATCAAAAGCAGCATGTAGTTTAAATTTAGACTGCTCATTAAGGAACACATGACCCTTTGTTATGTTGTACAAATTAATGCTTGCTATACATGTCTTACAAATGTTTTTTGAAGACATTTTTAATCTGATTTCTCATTTTGCAAACTAAATTTGCGAATATTCTGTAGTTGGGTGGGATTTCCCTGAGAAACTACACCGGAGTTAGGAACAAAAAGACATGCTTTTAGGTTTTACTGTCCCTGTCAAAATCTTTCCATGGCCATAGTAAAAATTGGAAATTGGTGGAAGAGTCTTGCTGCTTCTCTTCCTCAATATCCTCCCTTTTCTTCACAGTCTAGCATCTCTTCCTGCTGGGAAAGCTGGAAAACACTGGTATGAGATCAATCACAGGGTTGCAGGTGTCCACTGTGCAGCCTGTCAGCAGCATGGATACCTTCCTGCATTGAGACCCAGAAATCGTGTCTCCTATGTTGGACTCTGTGGCTGCAGTTCTGTTGCTATACTAACCGATGGAGAAGTTATTTTAAATGTTTAGGGACTTGCTTGCAACCAAGGCAAGGGAAGATCTTGCTTTATGTTGCTGAATGTATCTATGGTAAACTGTAATTCAAAAACTTCAGATCTATTTATCATGGGAGTGAAGACCATTCTATTTTATACTTGAAAAATACCTAATATAAATTCACTGGTTGAATTATACTGCTGTTACCAAACCTTACCTTAGGTTTTTATCCATTTTTCAGAAAGAAAAGTTTACTAGTGCAGCTGATGAAGCAGAAAATGTTCAACAAACTATGCAAGGTATGTCTTCTACTAAACTAAACAAAGAACTAAAAAGCTGCAGAAAAAAAATACTTCAAAATAAAGGGTTTTTTTCCATGTACTTTCAAATTTACACCTGGTGGTACAGCAGTTTCAGCAGCTATGGAAAGGACAGAATTACTTGCAGCCTCTCTGAGGTTTTACTTCCTTTACTTTACTTTACAGAATTACTTCCAAACCTCTAAGAGTAATATACCTTGCAAGTAGGTGGAACCGTCTGCCTCTAAGTAGTTAGTAACTGTTTTCAAAATTTTACTTGCATAGAAACGATAAAAAAACTACACGAAAAAGAAGAGCAGTTTGCACTGATGTCTTCAGAATTGGAACAGCTGAAGTCTAGTTTGACTGGTAAGGAAGTAATAAAATGGAATGTTTTAAAAATGCATCAGCTTTGTGCTTTCGTATGCCTCCTGCTCAGCTCACCACATCATAGTATATAATGCTTTCTCAAATGCATAACCTTCAAAAGAAAGCCTTTTTTCTAGCAGAAAACAGCTTTTGTGGCACTGTGTATAGTGACCCAGCAAGGTGATGATAATGTTACGGAAATAGTGCAGTAAGGCAGAAGACTTCCTATCTGAATGTATTCCAAATCAATAGTTAAATTCTTGTTTGGCGTTGCAACAAAATCATGCTGTGATGGTGGTCAGGTACTCGATAAAGGCTTGAGGACCAGACTGAAGCATTACAAACGTAAGATAGTTAATTCACAGGAGCCTTATCCATAAGTAGTGTTTTCTTTTAAGGACATCAAAAAGACTGTACATTAGTCTGATTGTCTCCTCCTTCCTGTCTCATAGGAAGGAGTCTTGCTGTATTTTTCTAGTTGTACATCTTAATTTAAAACCAATGTAGAAAGAAAGTAAGAATGATTATGTACCCCATAAGTGAGCCTTTCAAGGCATTGTTGGGACTGTAGTGGTCATCCCAAGTCTTGCTACTTGGTGGCAGTGCCTGCCCTGGACTAAGTAATTTTTTCACTGTGGCTTCATGTTATATAATCATAGAATAGTTTGGTTGGAAGGGACCTTAAAGATCATCCAGTTCCAATCCCCCTGCCATGGTCAGGGACACCTCCCACCAGACCAGGTTGCTCAAAGCCCCATCCAACCTGGCCTTGAACACTTCCAGGGATGGGGCATCCACAGCTTCTCTGGGCAACCTGTGCCAGTGCCTCACCACCCTCACCATGGAAGATTTCTTCCTAATATCTCATCTAAACCTTCCCTCTTCCAGTTTGAAGCCATTGCCCCTTGTCCTATCACTCCATGTTGCTTGCATTGTTTGTCTTCCGGCTGATCTACTAAATAGCTGGTGAGTTGTCTCACCTGTAAGATGTGCTTATTTCTCTTATTATATTGCTTGATTACTCTCTGATACAGGTAGAATTCGTATCCACTTCTCATGGGCTGCAGTTAAGTGTAACGCTTCCAAAAGAAAGATTACTTGACTAGTTGCTTTTTTACCATTTCTGAAGAATTCTTAACCTTTTGCTACAGTTAACAGTTCAAAGTTCAAACAGTCGTAATTTTTAATTTTAAAGGGGTAATATGCAAGGTCTGTAGCATCAATATTGCTCTGTTTATAGTTCTTTACTATCTTCTAGCTAGTCTGTGCGTACCCTTTCTCTCAAATTTGCTAGACTAACAACCTTTGTCTTCCTCAGTGATGGAGAAGAAATTGAAGGAGCGAGAAGAGAGAGAACAGCAACTGATTGAAGCTAAAGCCAAACTTGAAAATGATATTGCAGAGATCATGAAGTCTTCAGGAGACAGCTCTGCCCAGCTTATGAAAATGAATGATGAGCTCCGGTTAAAAGAAAGGTATTCCATCATTGTCAGAACATTTTCACATTAATTCTTTACTCCGGCACTCCCAGCTTCTCGTTTTATCTTTTTGTAAATATCTGAACAAGATGCTCCTGAGTGTCACATTGATATCACAAGTGAACTTATTCTATCAAACTAAATTAATCAAAGCAGTCTCCTCAGAGTGATTTGAAGAGCATCTAACATTTATCATTCTAAAATTCTTGTGTAACGTGCTTCTTATTGCCCAGAGTAAATGACCTTTTTAAAAATCTAGACTGTTTTGTGATTGTGCTTCATAATTATTTGATTACCTGATAAGCTTGGTTTATTTGCATATATAAAAGACTTTGGTCACATTTTTTTGTCTAGCAAGAGAAAATGTGTTTTGTTTCAAATAAAAATTGTATGTGGAGTAGTTGTTCTTTACTTTTACAAAACACTGGACTGGGGGCAAAGTAACTGGCAGCTGTGTTGCTCTGCACACCAGCAAGTGCTCAGTCTCACTTGTGTATATTTAATTTAGCAGAACATTCTCTGTATGTTAAATAATAAAATCTCTTTCTAAATGCTTGAACAGAATATAGACCTTCAGCATAATTTAGAGTCTTTCATTTCTGTGCTTGTCGTGCTGTCAGCAAAAGTAATGTTCTTTTATTTGGTCTTTCTAGGCAGTTGGAGCAAATACAACTTGAGCTTACAAAAGCAAATGAAAAGGCTGTTCAGCTTCAGAAAAATGTGGAGCAGACAACACATAAAGCTGAGCAGAGTCAGCAAGAAACTCTCAAGATTCATCAAGCAGAACTGAAAAATATGCAGGATCAACTGACGGACATGGTAAGAACAACTTTAAAAAGCACTAGCTAACTATGTGCAGAATATTGTACCACTGCTGCCTTAACTGTATTCCAACTGTTTTATCTCCTATCAGAAAAAGCAAATTGAGACTAGCCAAAATGAGTGTAAGGATCTTCAGGCAAAGCATGAAAAGGAAACTTCTGAGATGATTGCTAAACATGATGCAGATATCAAAGGGCTTAAGCAGAACTTGCTGGATGCAGAAGAGGCACTGAAAATTGCACAAAAGAAAAATGATGAATTAGAAACAGAGGCTGAGGAGCTGAAAAAGCAAGCAGAACAGGCCAAAGTATGTATGCTTTGTTACTCCACAAGTAATTTAAACTTTAAATCTTTCTGTTTCAGTGAGTCACTGTTTTTTGCCTGGCTTCACCGTTTCATAGAAAGATTCTTGAAGTGTTTCTTTTTTGAACTTTTTCAGGGTAGATTAATATTGGTTAGGGAAGAGAAGCATATGTGACTGGCTGTCTTCTCTAGGTTACACAAGAATCCATGAAATATGGTTCTTTGATGTTCACGTTTTATGTTCATAGATAACTGGCTCAGCACAATCAGTTAGAGCCAAATGTTACTCTTTGTTTTTTAAATGCATGAATTTTTAAATATGTTGTGGACTATTTCATTTAGAAGTGTTACACACCTGAAGTTTTGCTCTGTAGTATGATCCCATATTATGTGCAACTGTTTAGTATGTAGCTTGACTTTAGTAATTTTTTTCCTCCTGTTTCTTTGCTTTCATCCCTCATCAAATTATTTGCTATAATCTTTGGTTTGTGCTTTAGCAAAATATTTAGTGTATAAATTGGCACACAAGTTAACTTTAAATACACCCCTGATGTGGTGTTTTGAATTAACAGGTTATGACAATCTATTTTTGACAGAATCATGAGGAGAATTGTCTATAGAAGGTGAAATTCAGAATTGGAAATCAGTATATAATATAACTTCCTGCATTTTAATTCACTTAGCTCTTCTTTCTGAGTAATTTACATTCAGAAAATTTTAAAAACAAGATGAAATCTTGTATGGAGGAACTTTCAAACCATGATTTTTTTAAATTTTTTTTTTATTTAACCACTTGAAAGTTTTCTTGTGGATGACGGGTGTTTTGTAATGAAATATCAGGGGTGGCTGTCAACAGTTGAGTTTGCATAGGGACTGCGTGTCAGTTTATACATTTTTATAAAACTTAAATTACAATAGCTCTATTTGCCCTTAAACCACATTTCTCATTTGTCTGCTTGACTTCATTTTTGTTTTTCCTTCTCCTTGGCTTTATTTCATCAGTCCTTAAGCTCTGTGTTAACATCAGCCAGAAAAGAAATTGAACTAATGTCAGACAAGATGAGGGATTTGATATCAGAAAAAGAGACTTTGATACAGGAGAGGAATACTTTAAAATTAGAGAGAGATTCCTTGTTATCAAAACTTACAGAATTGGAATCAAAGATTTTGTTAATGCAACAAGACCAAGAAGAACTTTGGACAATAAATGAAGAACTTAATTCAGAAAATAAAAAAATCCTAAAGGAGAAGGAAGAAGCTGAGGCCAAAAGCCAGCAGGAAAGCACAGAAAAGGTAGCACTAATTTCTGCAAAAACCAAATTACTCTCTGAAATAGAGGCAGCACAGGCAGACCTTCTGAAGATAACTCAAGAAAATGATGCTCTCCGGTCTTCAGAGTCAACCTTGCTCCAACAGTTGAAAGAACTTCAGGCCAACAAAGATGCCATGGATGTGGTGTGTCAGAAACATATCAAGGAACGGGAAGAACTGGAGAATTATCGGAAGAAACTTTTGGAAGAGAAAGATACAATTGTTAAAGACAAAGATGATGTTATTCAGAAGCTGGAAAGTTTGTGTGAGGCCCTGGCCAGAGATCAAAGAGAGCTACTGCAAGAAGTGTCAACTCTGACTGCAGAGAGAGATTCAGCCCTAGGTGAACACTCGGATCTTAAAAATACCCATATAGCCTTAAAAAATGAAATGAACAGTCTATTGCAGACAAGTCAGAGTCTGCAGTTCGAGAAGGAGATGCTCCTTAAAAGCATAGAAGAGCTGCGTTTGAGTTTAGACAATACGGTTAGTGAAAACCAAGCATTAAAAGTGAGAGTGGCAGAGATGCAAACGGAACTAGAGACTGAACATCAGGAACTTCAAAAAGTGATGAAAGACAATATAGAGTTGAAGGATTCCCTTGCTAGTCTCTCTCGTCTTCTTGAGGAAATTAAAGCCTCAAGAGAGAGATCCAATTCTGAACGTATTCAGTTACTTCAAGAGAAAGAGGCTCTCTCTTCATCAGAACGAAGGCTTTTGGCTGAAAGGGAGGAACTTTTCAATGAAAATAAGACAATTACTGAAAAGCTTGCTAAGGCCACAGCAGATGCCATACTTGCTGAGAGAGTCTTTACTGAGAAAATAAACGAACTGAACTTAGAAAAGGAATCTGCTTTTGCTAAGTCCTTGCAATTTGAAAAGCACAATGAAGCTCTTCTCCAAGAGAAGAATGAATTGGAGAACAAATATTTAAAGCTTCTTGATGAAAACAAGTCTTCTGCAAATGCAATTTCTGATATGAAGAGAGAACATGAACTGGATGTCTCAGCCAAGAGAGCTCTGGCCCAAGAGAACACTGTGCTCCAAGGTTCCATTCAAGCTCTCAAGGAAGAACTAAGTAAGAAGACTCTAGAAAATCAAGAGCTAATGGCCTGTAAGTGTGACCTTTCAGATCTTCTGAAAGAGGCCCAGGATGCCAAAAGCACATTAGAAAACGAACTGGCTGCTGTATCACATGCCAAGCAGGTCCTGTCATCTTCATTCGAGACCTGTTCCTCTGACAGGGAAATGCTGACCAGAGAGAGGGCTGAATTGCAACATAAGTGGCAGAAATTAAATGGAGAGGTTGCGATTATGAAAGAAAACTTAACCATAGAAACCGAAGCTAGAAAACTGGAAAAGGAATCCTTTTTCTTGGAACGTATGGAGCTTCAAAGCAACATCAGCTTCCTAGAGAAGGAGATAGAAGAGCTGAGAGAGAAAAATAAAGAATTCCTGACTGAGAAAGAACTTCTAGTTCAGGAGAAAGAAAAATCTGCAACTAAACTGGCGGAAATAATTAAAGAAAAAGAAACCCTCTGTGCAGAGACAGAGCAGCTTGCTACCAGTGTCAAACGACTGAAGAGTGACTTTGCTTCCTTGTCTCAATCAAAAGCAGAGCTCCAGGACTCGCACAGCTGTGTCTCTGAGAGGCTGGATGATCTTCGACACAGGCATGAGGTGGCGGAGAAGGAGAGAATAAGGTTACTTCAGGAAAACGACAGCCTGCTTGCTGAACAGAAGAGTCTGGTTATCTTTAAGGAAGAAATACTAAAAGAGAAGGAGAAATTCTCCAAGGATTATGATAAACTGCACGAGGAAGTAGCACTTTTAGAAGAAACTAATAGTGACCTCTCAGGCAAATTGCTGGTCTCTCAGGGCAAAAATCAGATGCTGCAGGAGGAGATGAACAATCTGGCTTTGAAACTAAAAGAAATTGAGACTCTCCAGGCCCAAACAGTAGCGCAAAAAATTGAGGTATTGAAACACACAGTTAAACAGTCAAGTACAGTTATACTAATACTGAGCACTAACCCGATGGTTTCCTCTCTGCACTTCATTGCACAATCAGCACTTCATCTCAGTAGAAACAGGCTGCAGTCATGGTCTCTCTCAATATATTACTTTGGGTTTTTTTCCAAGTTATAACTGTGAGTCTGAAAGACACTTTAGTATTTTTAAAAAATACTTCTAAATACAAAAGCCTATGTTGTCGCTGAATGTTGCAAGAAAACAACGTGAACTGTGAATAAAAGGAAGTTTTTGTTTTCTGAATTTGGTAGGAGAAACTGAGCAGCTCCTTCTGTTGAAGTACTCTGCAGCTTAAAAGCTAGAGTAGTAATAGATAAGGTTTTGGATTAGATCTTTGTGCAATTTTCTGTTAAATTAAAACAAACTATAAATTCGAGTTAAAAAAAAAAACAAAACAACATACTGCTCCTGTAAATGTAAATGGATAAAAGGCAGTGTAAGAGAACCATTTAAATTTACATTATAGGACTTTCAGTTTGTTAAAGACATTGACAGTTCTGGTGTTCTTTTTATTCACAGAAGTGTTTGGTATTCACCACCAACAAATTCTGTAAAGTATTTTGAATTTCAGTTTGTGTGGCTTGAAGCCTGTAAAATCACTTTGAATGCAAATTGTAGTCAAGATATCCTATAGGAATGTATTATGCCTACTTAGGTACTATAATATTATGAGGGCATGATGAACAACACTAAAATAATGCCATAATTGGCTTTATCTCCTATTTAATTTTTAATTCTTTTTCAGATTTTTAACAGATTTTAATAATTGCACATTTTCTGAAAGTAGAGCAGTCTGTTGGAAGTGAATATCTGTTGAACTACTACTGTCTAAAGTGGTTAGAAGTCTAAGAGCAATCACAGTGGTGGTAATTAGAAATCCAGGAATTAAAAAAGAAGTGGGCTTCCTCGGTGGTGACACAAGCATGGGGTTATGATCTATTTCTGCATGGAATTGATGGAATTGAATCTTTTCATGTCTGTTTATTTTTATACTTTATGCAGCTTCAAAATGCAAATAGATTCCCAGTTGAAGTCCTTGTTTAATTGGAAAGCAGTTGGCAAACCATGGAGCTGTGCGTAAAGTATTGTGGTTCATCTTTTGCTTTCAGAGGTCCCTTTGGTAATACTTTTTCTTTTTTTCCCCCCACTCCCCTTTATATACAGGCTACCAAAATGGCAGAAGATGTTTTCCAGACTGTGGAGAAGGTGACCAAAGAGAAGGATGCCATTCACAAAGAAAAGATTGAAACTTTGGCCTCCTTGGAGAACTCTAGACAGACAAACGAGAAGCTACAGAATGAAGTAATCACTTTTAAATGCTTATATATAAAAAGTTTTCCCTGTTTATAACGGAATAACTATTGAATTACAGAGAATTAGATTGGGTGGGAGTGGATGCTGTTGTTTTCCCACCACAATACTCAGTCTTGACTGGCTTGTGAAAACTTACTAGATGCGTGCCTATTGATGGAAAATCTAGGTGCTTTATATAGCCATGTGACTAATGTTCTTTTGTAGTTTGCATGTGGCGTCAAATACTGTACAGCATATAAGGTAGTGTCCTTTAAATCTTGGTGCAGCAACAAAAAAATTTAGCTTATGTAATAGGAGTTCTGGATGCTACAGGAGCTCCTGCAGATCACAGAAGCAAGAGACCTGGGTTTGACTTGAGGCTTAATCAGTCTTGCTGTATAGCTCTGGATAAATTGCTTAGATGTCACTGCTGTGTGTTTCAGTTCCCTGGTTGTAAGGAAGCGGTGCAACTTCACCTTCCGATGCAGTGCTGCAGAGCTCTGAGTAACAGTGATCCTAATCCACAAAAGTTACGGCTCCATTTCTCACCTATAATGCGCTCCTTCCTCTGTACATCCTCCTTGTGATCTTGACATGTGTAATTTTACCATTTCTTCTTTTTCTCACTTTTCTGTGAATCAGAACTGTGATCTAACAAGGTACAAATTCTACTGAGCTATGCAGTAATCAAATACACAAGCACAATGGTCCCCAAGAACTGTGCGGTCCAACATACACAACAGTTCCTCTAGGGACCTGTTTTCAGTCTATGTCCTCACACCACTTGGTGATACTTCAGGGTTCAAAGAAGGGAAGTATATCCACACTAATCTCTTTCACTCTTTCGCCCCAGAGTATCTAACATTTGAACTGGCATCTTTTCTGCACATCTTGATCACTCTGTGGCCTCTTTTTGATGGCTTTTTCATCTTTTGCAGCTCCCGTAATAATAGGTAGTGAACAGCTGGGCTAACCTAAATGCCACAGCTTGTGCTGAAACAGTAATGGTTTCCAACAAGATCTGATGACTTGAGAATTAAAAGCAGTGACGTTAATAATGGCAGGCATTCACTTTCTGGATTAAAAAAAAATAATCCACAGGGTCGTGTAATTCCATGAGAATGGCTGAAGATTATAGGTTATGTAATATAGTGTGTCATTGAATGCCAACAAATAAGGTTCACAAGCTTGTGGTGTTTACGTGGTAGATGCGAGCTTGGTAAATAGATATACAACAATTTGTCCCATGCAACAGGATCTCTGAAAGGAATTTATTTCTTATGGTTCCAAGCACAACATTCAGCCTACTGTTTCTGAGAAATTAAGGTATGGTAAAGCGGAACTTTTTCTCAGTTATCTTGGAGGAATAAAGATCAAGGGAACCGCTAATTTTAGCAACGAGCGTTAAATTAAAAAAAAAAGAAGTGGTTTGAGTCATATAGCATTTAAAATGGAGGTGCTTTGGAGCTTTACTTTTTATGTCAGAGTATATACATCAAATTACTATAAGCTGCTCTTCAATGGACTTTGAATTCTTTGTGCTGCTCGACTTGAATGCAGAAAGTCTTGTAACATTTTTTGTTACCCAAATGCTTCTCAGTACAAACAGACTGAATTAATTTAAGGACTAAAGATGAAAAGGTGGAACAGCTCAGCTCAGGCCCCCATTTTGCTGAATATCTTTTCCGAGTGCTACACCTAAGAACTGTATAGTTTCATTAGTGTAACAAGGTTTTTTTTCCTCTTTAAGTTGGACATGCTTAAACAAAACAACCTGAAGAATGAAGAGGAACTTAGTAAATCAAAAGAGCTTCTAAATCTGGAGAACAAGAAAGTGGAAGAACTTAGAAAAGAATTGTAAGTATTTCAATGTTAAATCTGTTAAACCATTACTCTGTAGCTACATTTACTTTTCTTTTCTTTTCTTTCCTTTTTTTTTTTTTTTTTTTTTTTAATTGTCTTTTGGTACCTCTGCGGTATGCTCACTTCTAAAGCAGATATTAGGTCAAAATTAAATACTAGTTTGGCATCTGTAAAACTTGAAATCAGAATGTTGCTCCTGAATTGCTGAAGGGTGTTGAAGCAAATCCTTCACTCCAAGCATTGTTTGGAATCATTTGTTTGTTGGGGGAAGTACAGAGTTCTGCCTCCTGAGGGCGCTGGGTTATTGTAAAAGCTTTGTTACAAAGAAATTCGGTTTGGATTTAATTACAGGTACACTTGGAGTGTTAAGTAGTTTTAAGTGGCTTCGTTTATAGAAAATCTGGTTCTGCTTATATTTTTCATTGATGGCTTTATCCAGTTTATTCCTGTTGCCCCACTATGCATTTATTTTCTAACCGGTACAATACAAATGCTATATATAATATGTAATATGTATAATAGAGTTAATTGCTTATCATTTGAGATTCTTCATTTGAGAAACTACCTCTTACGTACTACGAACTAATGACGTGTAACATAGTACACAAACAAATGAACTGCAAAGCATCTGATATAAAGTAATTTGCCCTGTAGAATCTAATTTTATCAAAGCTTTTGGTGTGCCACTGTGAATAAAAATCCTAGTTATTGCTACCCTGCAGTGGCTGCATGTCCCCCAACTTTCAGAGATGTAATGCATGAAATCACAAATCTCTGTTCCCACTCGCACTCCAAGAAGAATTTCTTGACTCGTGGAGTGAGAGCTGGAATCTGGACTGAAAGCTGAGAGCAGCTTTGACTAATTATTATTCTTGTTAGTTCCGTAAGTCATTTTGTGACAGCTCGTACCCACTGCTCGGAGGTGAAGACAGGGCACAAAGGAAATCGGCACACAGAATTAATACGCAGTTTCTGTATGACTGACAGGTTTTGCTGCTTGCTTTTAAAAACCTACATGCTTGTATAGACAGCAGCCTCCTCTAAGAAAGGCAGGATTTCATTCCATGAGCAATTCCTACCTGCCTCAGTGCTTGTGGGAAATGCCAATGCAAAATAATTATTTCCAGACTAGTTGCTCTAATGCTAGAGCAGCAAGGGGCTAGTATGCTCTGGTATCATGGAAAGACAAAATATATTAGACAGTAATTTGTCAAGCAGAAGTTATTTATAGAAGATACTGCCTTGAAAATCTTCAGCACTGAAAGGTGTTCTCATGATCCTGATCATTTTGTGGGTTTGGGTTTTTTTGTTATTTTTTTTTTCTTAAGGTTAATCTTAGTCGTAGATTATTGCTGAATGTGGTCTCTAATTATCAGTGGTACGAGACATTGTGGATAAGGGGAAGCTTGTCAGTTGGTTTGTAATTGATCTTTGTTGTCATAATTATTTTGCTTGTTCCCTTGCTTTAATTAGAATAAGGAATGAGCTTGATAATAAGCATTTCTTGATCAGCAGTAATGTGGGTAGGGAGAACACCTTTGAGAGGTCAGTTGATGAAGGTAGTGCCCTTGCCTTTGTGAAGGAGAGTAGAGGGAAAATTTTGACCCCAGGAGCTGTGACTGTAGGTAGGGACATGCTGTTGCCTCGAAAGCAGTGCCTCTTGGAGGTGGGAGGATGTCCCAGTGACATCGCCGTGCTTTGTAAAAGAGCCTTCCCTGTAAAACTGGGATGAAGAAAAGCAGAAATACTGGCTGGATGTTGTGTACTCGTTTAGTACTGCATACTGTCAGGGGCACTTGCGGCTATCAGATTAAAGTTCCTTGGCACTAAACACAGGGGAGCATTTCACACAAATTGACCCCAGTATTCTGTGTGCTTTTTTTGTAATGTCCTGAATCTACGCTTTAATGCCAAAAGC
This sequence comes from Cariama cristata, assembly GCF_000690535.1. NCBI lineage: Eukaryota > Metazoa > Chordata > Aves > Cariamiformes > Cariamidae > Cariama > Cariama cristata. The sequence continues at coordinate 16,802 of NW_009604285.1, read as the reverse complement.
AAAAAGAGAACTGGTTAGTACTGCAGTTCAGCAAACAGTCATGGTTAAAAATAGGTATGTTCCTGCATCAGCAAGTAGATTCATACCAAGATAATTTGAATTAATGTTCAGTGATGTGAGCTAGCCTGTTTAATCCAGTCTAGGTGGATCGAGTTGGAAATCGGTCAAGGTGAGAGCAGATAGAAGAAATGGTTGGAAAATCTTAGTCGTACCACATGCTGAACTCGAAAAGTAAATCAGACTTCCTTTTGTTTAAATGTGCCCAGTAATAGACCATAGAGTCCTTGTATTTTGAAGTGCTTGAATAAGTTTCTGACTTAGGAGTTCTTCTATGTCCCACAGTCATAAAAGTAATTTTAATATTCCAGTCAGGGTTTAACTCTGTGTAATATTGGCACATAGGAGTTCTGAGACTCCTTTTTATGAAAACAAAATACAGTCATAAAAATTACTGCTTAATGAAATGGAGTGTATCTCTTTTATTTTTGTAAGACATTAAATCATATAAAAACTTGTGTTAGTCCTTGGTGTTACAGGTGGCCATGCAAAATATTTTTTTCCAACAATTTGTTGAAAATAAACTTACTTTAAGGAAACCACACCTATTAGTAGCAGCATAGGCTAATGAAACCTGCAAACCCATTTTTTTCTTCAGCTTTTGTTTTGTCTCATTTTCGGTTTTGTATCTGTTAAAATAATGGAATAGATTAGATTCTTTCCTGTTTTGCCTCCTGTGATCTTGCACATTCATGTATGTTTGGATGTCAGACCTTGTAGGAAGTATTTAAAGAAGTGGAACGGTAAGCTTTTTTCTCATGTTTTACCTCTTGCTACAAAGTTCACTTCTGAGAAAGTCTAGGCTATAAACCTTGCCAATGCTCTTGTCAAACCCTCCCCTGCATTTCTAAATCCAAGCACTTGCTAACTGTTGGAAGCACGCAGAACTAGCAGGCTGAACTTACCTTCCATTTCTCTGAGAATCTGATACATTTAAAGGGAAAGCAGTTTTGTGCTGCTACTGCTTTTCAGGGTTGAACCTATCCCTGTGCATCTGAGGTATAGATTGTCACCGTTATTACAGATCGCATTAGACACGTGACCTAGATGTATTTTTCCAAGCTGTGAAGCTGAATCTCTCCCACAGTTTTTTCTTGCCTCTCTCGTTCCTATGGTAACGATGCACTCTCTGTCCTCGCAGCGAAGCGCTGAAGCTGGCAGCAGCTCAGAAGTCCCAGCAGCTTGCAGCTTTGCAAGAGGAGAACGTGAAACTTGCCGAGGAGCTGGGCAGGAGCAAGGACGAAGTCACAAGTCATCAGAAGGTAGAGTGGCTGGAACATTTCCTGATCTATGGTGAAAGTGCTGCGCGTTCCGTTTCCGCTGATGCCTGTGGGTGACGTTGCACTGCATGTTTGCGCTTTAAAGATGAGTTGTTCTGAGAATGTTTTAAAATAAATTTGGAAGCCACCTGCATTGGGAGGTTAGAACTGCAGGCTAACAGAAGGTTGCATAGCCTGTGAAGGATACTTGGGAGGCTTGGGAATGAGCATAAATTAAATATGCTTTAGCCAAGTGTATTAACAGACGCTTACTATTTCTGTCGGGAGTAATTTTGTTATACAACTGTGGAAATCTCCATCTACCCAGTACTAAGGAAATCTAAGTATTTAATTCTTCTCCTTATTCCTGTTCTCCCTTCCCACTAAAAAAAAAAAAAAAAAAAAAAGAGTATTTAGGATGTATTTCAGAATAGTATTTAAAACTGCTTGGTTGGACTCTGTCTCTAAAAAGGGCTCTGCACATGTATGCTTGCTTAAACTTCATACTGTGCGTGTACATGAACAGTGCTGCAGCCAGGTAGTGGGTATTGGAGGACTAGAATCGATGTAAGATGTTTTTCCAGTGGTAGTTCATAGGGCAGAAAAAGACTATCTTAAATTTTATTTCTTATTTTTTACTATTACATTTGAACATGTTGTTGGAATCTTAAAGTATGGGCTTAGTTACCCAGTTTCTAACACTGGTACTAGCCGAAAGATAAATTAGATTTACAGCCATTAAATGTGGTGAGTTTAGTTCTTGCGGAGCAGTTCTGATGACAGCCACACCATGAAGACATCTTTGGAAGATTGTGTCCAAAGCAAGAACATAGAAGATGTGGATTTATGTATTGCCTTTCTAGGATAGCACTTGTGCAGAAGAGGGATATACCTGTTCCCAGTGACAGTGGAACAGATCTCTTCCATCCTGCAACAAAGCCTTGATATTTTTAAAGCCAAAAGGCTGACTTTTCCCCAGGGGTCCTGTTCTGAGGGTGAGTGACTACAGATCTGTCCAGTTTCTAAATCCTTTTGGCTGCTGACAGGAGTAATGCACAGGCTCCTTCATCCTAAAGAGCCTTTGGAGATGATTAACAAGAGTCCCAGACGTGTGGGCTCAACCACTGACTCATGCCGCATCTGAGTAGCAGTGTGGTAAGAGAACGCTGTCATCCTAAACAGCCAGTGGGAGCTCTGCTCCCCACTCCCACATGTTTTCTTAAATTATTTCAGAATCTTTGAGGCAACCTGTTATTTTCAGAAAGAGTTGTAATTTGAAAAGGATTCGACAACATCGGTCAAATCTCTCTACCTATCGTATGCAGCCAGAGTTGACATACAGAAAGTCCCCGAGGGAAGGGATCCTTCAGCCCCCAAGATGTAGGCTGGCAGCCGTCACTGCATCCTCGGTCTGTGGCCTCCGTTGTTTCCAGACGACCTGTGAAGGAGTCGTGCTGTTTGCATCCTGCCTGCCGTGGGTCTGTCAGCAGGGATCTTTCTCTCGTTGCCAGGATAGACAGCTGTAATCTATGAAGCACACGGATTAGTCAATCATGTTGCAAACTGGAATATTCTCAGTTCACTTGCACCATAGCCTTTTCTGCCCATGAGTAGATGGCTCCAAGATCAAAGATCTGGAAGATCTGCTAGAGCTTGGAGAAACAGTCTGTTTGCCGCCTTCGGCCATTTGTGTTGCATTATGTCCTCTTGTGCGAGGAAGATGTAATCTGAATCTTGGAAATGTGGGAACGCCGCCTGTTGCATTTCCTAAATGTAACATTTGGGCCACGGTGTCTTTGGGTCTAGTGAACTGCACGGCCTCCTGAAAGACTGGAAGAGGCCTTTGGTATTCCAGGGAGCTCTGTTGTGGCAAAAGGAACAAAGGCAAAATGGTGTCATTTAAAATGCAGATTTCCTTCCGAGTGTCACATAATGAGTGCAGCTCCTCTCAGTTCAGTATTGTTCAGCTCTCGGTGGTGATGTGTGCGGTCTACCTGCCCGGAACTGTCCTGTTTTCTGCTTACTTGGGAGTGGAGGCAGATGTTCTCATAAAAAGCATTCCCTGTCTCATGTGGAGCATGTAAAGCACTAACTGTCCTTCTCATTCTGGTAGAAACCTGCTGTCATCCTGAGGAAGAGGACTTTTTTTGTGTTTTCTGCAGATCCTGAACTTACAGTCCCCTCGTTCTACCTCTAACTCTACTGAGTTTTCTTTTACTGAAATGGCAACAAAACCAGCTGGCCTTGAGGATTCCCGCACGGACAGCCCTGTCTTGGGCTAGCACAGTCTCACTGATCCCCACCACCACTTCTACTTTGCTGGCACTCAGTGAATGTACACCGTGCTTAGGCGCCGAGTTGCAGCATGTTTTGGGCTTCCTTGGTTCAAACTGTCTGTGGGGAGTGAAAAAAATGTCACTATGAAGAACTGCTGGATTAGATTTTAGAGAGCAAATGTCCGTGGTGGCAATGAAGAGGTTTAACACAGAGCAGGATTGCTCATGGAGCTGCATTTTATGCAGTGGGTACTGAAAATTTGGACAGTAGGGAGGAAAGCACAGAATGTAGCAGTGCTTCAGCCTCTGTGAGTTTCTGTGCATGTGCCTATTAAAATGCAGTAAGAAAGGTAGCAAGCATATGCTTTAAGTATTTTGAGCAGTCGCTATGGTAACTATATAAATTCTAGCAAGTGTGTTAGTCAATTGGGTTAGTGAATCTGTGGCTGCATGTGACACACTTTGCAAAATTAATGAATACTCTTTCATGAATGATTTATCCTGACCTCTAAAGGTTAAAGTGTCTTGTACTAAAGATGCTGAGGGGTGCTTTTCTATATTGATCCATAAATAATTAGCTGTTTGTAATTAGTTAAAGATTCCCAGTCAGATAGATATTGAGCTCAGGGAACTTTTCTGGCTTCAAATTATTTGTTGTATTTCTGGAGCCTCAGACCTGCCCAGGCATTTTAACTTCCTTGGAAAAAGTGTAGAAACTTCTACTAGTTCAGCTGGTCCATCTTTTATTAAAGGTGTGCGAGAAGTCTGCTCTGAGGCTAATGAGAGTGAGTGGATTGCTGGAGAAATGCTGATGAGAGAAGGGGTGTCCTTTCTCCCCTTCTACCTGCTCAAGGCTTGATCTGTGACTCATGCAGCTGCAACAGGGGTTTAGAAGCTGCACAACTCCCTTACACATCTTGTTCTCCTTTACTTTTCTCTCTTTTAAATCCACTTCTATCTTGGTCTGTACAAAAATCACTCATCCCTCCAAGCAGGAAACTAAAAAGGAGGAGAGATGCAGGGTTTATGCTCACAATCTTGGAGCATTCCAGAAATCTTGAAGGATTTTCCAAGTTAAACAGGCACTGCAACCTTTCCCTAAAAGAAACCGATAAAAAGCAGGGGGGAGCATCATGGAGCACTGTCGACATGGTTTGTGGGGAGCAAGGGTGAATAATACCGATATGAGGTTTTTCCAATTGCAAGTGGCAGTCAAGAGGGTAAACCCCAGAAAGGTAAGCTAGCCTAAGGTGAAAGGAAGCGATTTGATTGTGGACCGTAGCCAGGTTAATGCTGCACAGCGTGACTGTAGAGGAATGCTAGTGCTGGTAGAGGAAAAGTGGTCCAAGAAACCAGCTGGAAAAGTGTGATGCACAAGAGATTGCAATGTGAGTGTGAGGGAGGTGAGGGGCCACATAAAATAGATGTCAGAGGGGCGTTCTGGAGAGGCAGCTCAGTAGTGTGCAGCTCATTGAGATTTACAAGTGAAACCTTTCTCAGAATTTTCATATTCTTTTTTCCTTTTTTTTTTTTTTTTATAACATTGATCTGTACAGATGTAAGGAGTTCATATAGACTGCTTCTGTGTAGGAAACAGACAAAAATTCTCGGAAACGGGGTTTACTTTGTGCTGCTGGTGAAATTGCTGGGTTTGACTTGCCTGCAGGAAAAATTTGGTCATACCCCCATGGTACTGTGGCTGTCCTGCAGCCTTACAGCAGTTGCTTTCCTTGAGAGAGACATTTTGATTTGCTTTAAGACTTCTTAATATGTCTCTCTACACCCTTGTAGTATCTATTTTCTGTATCAATAAAGTTGTCTGATTAAGCCCCAGCAAAATTGTACCAATTAATCTTAAACCTGGAAGGCTTAACAACACTGTACAGGAAAGGAGAAGGTAAGTTGTCAGAAAATATGGAGGAGACAATTTATCTAGGTGAGCTGCATTTAACCTAGTCTTGGAGGCTGGCAAGCAGGCTTCCTTCTCAGTATAACTTTCTTAACGCTTTCTGTGCCTGTCCGTGCCAAACCTGAATGTCTGCAAAGTGCTGAAAGGATTTAGTCAGTAAGAGATTATTTGCTGTTGTTCCTGGGGCTCTGAGGTTTCTGTTATAAATGTATGTCTCGCTAACCTTGTGGATGAACCCTGAAAACTTGTGAAATCTAAACACTGATTGTGTTCAAGTAAAGGCATGAGTAGTTGCTACTATAAGTGGTTCTGCAGGGCAGTAATTGCTGACTTTGGCCATTGAGTAAGAAGAAAGGAGGAGGTGGTGAAAAATAATTAATTGGCCTGAAAAATACTTAATTTCTTAACCTTATCAGAAGTTTAGTGTTTCTGTGGTGGGCCTTTCCAGTTTTGTTGTTGTACAAATTACAGTTGGTTGTTTTGTTTTGTTTTTCCTAAACCTACGTGTGCCTGTCAGTGTGGACCCCAAGAACCTGCAGCAACAGTATTTTCAGTTGAAGGCCTTACTAGTTGTAAGAGCTTAGGGTGGCCCTGCTGGGTTACAGGTTCTGGATATGGTAACAAACACCAGGCTATCAGCTCTAGGGATCAATAATTTATCTCTAAATAATGGTACAGTAACAAATACGGATTATCCAGGTCAGAACAGCAAATCCAGTAATTCACCAATACTGGGCTAAAGTTAACAGCCAGGCGCACAAAGGCTTATGGTTCTCTTTGGCGTGCGTGGGGCCCGGGAATACCGAATAAGGCAATACTAGCCTCACTACTCTACTATAGATACACTCTATACTGTATAAAGTAGTAATAGCCCCTCACTAGCTAATATCCTTGGTCACTGAACAATTTGTGTTTGTGTGTGTGTGTGCTGTCCTAGTAGAAAATCAATTACTTGAAGGATTTTTAGGCTCTGTAGCCTCTCCCACATTTGTTCTATGATGATAATAATGCTTTGATGTATTATATTAAAGAAACAATCCTTAGTGTATTAACTGTAGTCTTTTTGTACTTGTGTTTTAGCTGGAAGAGGAGAGATCAGTACTCAATAACCAGTTATTAGAGATGAAAAAAAGGTAAGTTGTTTTTTCTGATGTGTGTTTAACTGCACAGTCCTACAGAAAACTTCAGAAAACATAATACAGAAACACTGCTAAGAAAGTGGTTCTTTTCTATTGTATCATAGTTAAAAGTGCCAAGTTGTTAAACAGATTGGATAATAGATGGTATCTTCCATATTTTCTTTATTAAAAGTGAGAAGGCAATGTAACTGTATTAATGTATGCAGTGGTATTTACCATTTCCTCTTTAGTTATGCACCTCTTGCATGGTAGTAGTTCTCTTCATTTTCAGTAACCAGTTTAGTGTTTGGTTTAAGTCTGCTCTGGAATATTGGATTGTCCCTCAGTCTTCTAAAAATGCATGCATACAGATCTGACCTGTCAAGGAATAATGGAAAATACAGTGATGCTAAGGTTTGGTTTGGTGGTTTTTTTAAAAAAAAAAAAGCAACAGTTATTCAGCTTTGAATAGATTATTCTCCTAATTATGGGATATTGAGTTCGTTGTGGCAGTAGTTATTGCAGTTCATTCAGCACTGTTTTTAAACACCAGGAGATTTGTCCTTGGTGACTGGGGCATCCATTTGTAAACTGTGCTGTTCAGTAAATGGTCCCAAGTTACAAAATTTACTGTCTTTCTGCAATGTGTGTATGGAAAGCTAATTGGCTGAGTGCCACAATGTCTTTAGGAAAATGTGGGCTTTTCAAAAGTAATTATATAAACTCTTAGAAAAAGACACAGCTCTCCATGACACCAAGCGTGTTCCAGGAAAAACAAACGAACCCCTGTTAAATTTCCTGAATTTATAATGGTCGCAACAAAGAACAGTGAATGGCACTTTGGTATTTATGCACATCCTTAGCTACTCAGTTATTATACACTGATCCCTTTTTTTATTCCCTAATAATCTGTTACCTGGGAGGTGGGTCATGCTCTATTGTATCTCAGACACTTCTAAAGGACAGCAGGCACCCGGGGTATTACACAAGCTAAAGCTTCCTCAGAGAAAGTAGGAATTTGATCAGTTATTATACAGAGAGGCAAAGGAACGGCTGCACCTCCAGCTTTAACTGACCTTCTGAACTCCATCACTCAGCCTTTAGCTGTATAGACTAGCCTAAGTGTAAGTAATTTTTTTTTTTTTTAGGATGAGGTGAAGGAGAAGGTAAGGAGAGAAATCTTCAGCTGGTGTAAAGAACATTTGACATAGCAATAATTAGTATGTTTACACCAACTGAGGACCATCTCCAGCATATTTGATGTGGAGGAAAGGAGGGAAAAGGAGGATATTAGTGCTGCTGACAGCTTAGAATGCTGTTTATAGCCTGTTATTTAACATGTTTTAAAACGTGTGTTTTAAATAGTGTAACTCCAGAAAGTTACTTGAGGAAAGGAAGGAGGGAGTAGGGACCCAAGATTTATTCAATACTTTCCAGCAGTTCTATTTCACAGCATACATTTCAAAAGACAAAATCTTTAATAAGTTATAAAAGGAAAGGTATGTGGCTCTGATTTTCCTTCTCCTGTTTTTGCTCTGTGTGAGCTGCCTGAAATAATCTAGATAATTATGAATTCATTAAAGTGAACTTTAACATGACTTTACCTTCAGTCGGTTACACTGAGATGCCCACGTTTGTGACTGGCTTAATGACATTCAACAGTGTTGAATAAACTCCAATAGAAAGGATAAAACAAGTCACAGAGGCAGTCAACCTCACTGAAGCAGACTGCAGGCCACCAGGGGTCAAAATACACCAGCGTAGGACATTGTTTGCTAACAAAACCAGTTAGGCTGAATGAAGAGCTAATTAAATTTTTAAAAGTCTCTAAATTCCCCAATTCCACTGAAGTTGGTGATGCAATAAGTGATGATTTCTTCCTTTTGTCTTAAGAATTTGAGATACTGAAAGAGAGACATCTTTTTGTTTCAATTAGGTCAAAGCCGTAGCAGTAGTGCTCTCACCTTCCTTCCACCCACAGGAATTCTCTTCCTCTATTTTAGCAACTGCGCCTATGAAACAGTCTGGCTAGGAGTGACAGGAGTTTTGTATTTATGAATCTAAGGGGGTTCTATGTTACTTCAGCTCATTAGGGTCATTGTGGGTTGCTAACTGTCTTACTGTCTTTGAGCTTGCGCTATTTATCAATACTCATTTCATTCCTCTCTCTTCCCTTTCCTACCCTTGCTTCCTTTGCTATATCTGTGTGTCTTTAATGGTAAGACTCAAGAAAGTCTATCCACGTTACAATAAATAATTTTTTTTTTTTTTGAAGTAAAGTTGTTGTACATATTTTGGCTGCCTTTGTTCCTTGGTGTCTTGCTTTTGTTTTGTAAAATACTCAGCAATAGAGAGATATATATATTTAAAAAGCAAAAAGTCTATATTTTTTACCAAAACAAAAAAGCCCCTTGGTGCAAATTTAGTTCTTCCTTACAGTATTTTGCATTTCTACTCCATGTTTCTAACATGTGGTTCTTGTTATCTTGCATTTTTAAAGCTTGCCCAGTAACACTTTAAGGTATTTGCTTCATTCTTAGAATTTCTTATTTTTGTAGTAAGGGAAGAATCTGGGTGATTTTTTTAATGTTAAAACAAAACAAAAACCTCTCTCTCCCATGACTTCCGCACACTGCTCAAAATGTGGTTTAACCTCCTCAAGAAAGTGAAATTTTAAAATAGCGTGTCAAATGACAAAGTCATTTTTATTGTTATTTTTTTTAATCCCTGCTGGCAAGCAAATACTTTGGACTTGAATTGGCAGGGAAAAAGTTGAAGTTCACTGAATCAATTTCCTTATTTATTTTTTTTCTGATAAAATAGTTTCCACAAGATTTTTCCTGCAAGTTATCACTATGTAGTAATTTCACATTCAACATATGCTCCTTACGTTTACTATCTCTCATATGAATCATACTACAAACAATACTGAAGCTGAGAGCATCAGTGGGGTAGACTCAGCTGATGCGGGAAGTGAACCGTGATCCACACTTCCGTATAAGTAAGTAGTGACGCATACCCTACTATATTTGTAGGTTTTCCAGTTTCAGCATTTGATAGGGCCTCCGACTGGAGCTGTAGAGCGTGGTTCCTGGAGAGAATGCTCTGTAAAAGAAAAAAAAAACAATGCTACAGTACAGGGACCTTTTCCCCCCTCTTGTTTCCTCTCCTCTTTTCTTCTCTTGTTTCTCTCCCCATGTGTTACAGTATTCTAGACTCCTATAGTGAATTTGTAAATACATTTATACGCTCACAAACTGTTTGCCTTTTTCAACTACTTAAATGCTTACGGTGGTTGAAACCAAACCCAATAAATGGCAAGTTAACCATATTTGTACAAAAACCACATTTGGTCTTGATCTCTAAGATGAAGGCCTGACCAAAAAATGGAAACATTGACTAACTAACAATCTCTTGAGCATGAGGTGAGTCACTGGGGTTTCCATCTGCCCTTCTACAGCTGCGAATATAACAAAGAGAGGCTCGGGAGAAGTCTCAGGTACAGCAGAGCTTGTGAGCAGCAACTTCCAGATATTTCCTGGATTTGCAGCTCTGTGGATTGGAGAGGGCAGCTCTGCTCAGTCAGCAGCACCCGTGCATTGGTGGCACATTTCTTTCCCACACCACCACCCTGCGCTTTTGATCTAATTCAGCAAAGCATTTAAAAACATGGGTTAGGCTACAGATTGGGTGTAATACTGCTGAAGAACACAGATTGCTGTCACGCTTTTAGTGCTTTGCTGAATCAGAGTTGGCAAGGAGACCTATTAAATGCCATTGCCCTTTTGGGTTTTATTTAACAGGAGTAGAACTTGTATTTGGAGGCAAGACTCTGCAAGTCTGCAATTTGTTGTGTTCCTGCTTATATTAATTATGTCATTGTAAAAATATACCAAAACCAAAATCATCCTTTTGGTTCTTGTTTGGTAGCTGCATCAGGTTTTCTAAACCCCAGATTCTCCACTTGCTGCTTCCATTCCCAAGTATAATCTTAACAATGAAAGAATTGCATTAATTGTGCTCTCATTGTTGAGTTTCCTATTTATCTTGAGTCGGTGAGATTTATTTTCTTTCATGGTCTGGGTATCGTGGCTCTCACTAACTGTAGATTCCATAGATATGAAAACTTTTCCATTTGAACTTAATAGCGATCCCCTTAATAGCGATACTGAGCACCGTCACACAAGGATGCATTCTGCTCTTGATCCCTTCAACAGTCCTAGGAGAGTGTAGTGCAGTCTAGTTAGTTAAATGAAACTGTTACCTCATTTGGTATCTTTGAAGTACTGGCTACTCCGTGCTCTTTGTGTAGCGGGTACACATTCCGGTAGCCTAGTTTACCTTCAGCCCTCTCAGCTGGTAAGAAGAGAAGCAACTCACTGCTGTGGCCTTGAGACCTTGATCATCTAAACTGAGATGTATGGAATTGCGTAGAAAACTGGCTACCACCTGCAGAAGCTCGGAGGGTTGACAGCCGCTGCACACTGCTTGGGGCTCTCAAAAGCAAGGTTCTCTTCTAGAAAAGTAAACATAGATTTTGGAGTAACAATTTTATTTTTTTTTTTTTAACCCAAGCAAAAACCTTTCAGCTTGTAAGGAACTTTTGTAGCAATAGTCCTCACATCAGAGGACAATTACTCATCTGTGTGTGTTGTGTGACCTGTCAGGAAGACTTGTTAGCATCAGTGTGAGGATGTCATAGCTACGGTGCCTTAAGGTGACTGTCAGGACAGGAATTGTAGGCAGAAGTCATATCTCGTATTAGATCAATGGAAAAGGTTGGGAAAACTGGACGTACGTACACAGAAGGGGTTTATGCCTGTTTTGGACCATTTCTTTTTAACCCTTCTTCCGTGACGTAAAACAAATCCCACGTGGTTTTGTACTGAAACAGCAGTTGTTAAAGGCCCAGAAACTCTTTAAGTACGTGTTTCAGGAAATAATGACGTCACTGGAATTAGTGAGGACCAGCTGATATTTCCAGCATCATCAGTGCTTTGCATGACAACTTGTACAATGAGCTTTGCATGTATGTTTTGTTGCTTGTTAATAATTTTCACGAAGTAACAAAACTCTGAAGTTAGGTTTTGTGGAACATTGTGCAATGTGTTTGTTTATCCTGTATCTCCCCAGTCTATTAACTTGCTTCTTTAAATTCAAATGGATACGATGATATGCAGATTCTGGCATGTACTACCTAGGTAAAGTTTTTGCTTTGTTTCCACAGTTGTAACATCTGAAATGTTTATACACATGTAAAATCTTAGTCACGTACAGAATTGAAAATTGCTTTTTAAGAACCACTTCTTACAGTAGTTTAATACCTGAAATTAAATTATTTAGGCAACTACAGTAATCCATTCTTTCGATGATTTCTGGTTGTATTTGGTTTTCTTTTAGAGAATCAACATTAAAAAAAGAAATTGATGAAGAGAGAGCATCTTTACAAAAATCCATCAGTGTTACTAGTGCCTTGATCACACAAAAAGATGAGGAACTGGAAAAACTCAGAAATGAGGTAAATGATGAACAGTGGGATGATTCTTAATTTCAGATTACGTTATGGCTAGAAGCATATGGCTTTGTATGCTTGCTACTTGAAGAGTCACCTAATTGTTTTTCTTCATTAATGTGGCATAGTTAAACCTTAGAATTAAATCTTTAGATATCTGTGCCCAGTTAGGTGACATCTGGCATGTATTCTTGGTGGCTCTTTAGCCCTTACTACTAAGGGCATTGCTTTGGTGCTGTGACTTCATTCTGGAAGGTCTAAGCATTCTCAAATAATTCTTGCAGATCACGGTGCTCCGTGGAGAAAACGCTTCTGCAAAAACCTTGCAGTCAGTGGTTAAGTCACTGGAGTCTGACAAATTGAAACTTGAGGAAAAGGTGAAGAACTTGGAGCAAAAACTCAAGGAAAACAACGAACAGCCTTTAACTGTAACCAGCTCCTCAGGTAAAAGAGCGAGCCTCTCTGTGCCTTCAGCTTTAACCTTCGAGATTTTTGCAACTGTTAACCACATAGTTAAAAGGAGGCTTAACTAATTGAACCTCCTGAGAAGTGTGACTTTCCTGTTGTAGAACACACATCAGATTTGAATGAAGGAAACCTGACCAGCTGCAAAATATGTAAGCTGCCGACTTTGCCACTTAGCCCCATTTACAGCGGGGTGGGGGGCAGTTTGGCTGGAAATGAAACATGTGCCTAAGTCATAAAACTTTGTCCTGTTCATGGTGTGGCTTCTGCACAAGAGCCTTTCTCAGACTGGTTTTGTTTTCCCTTGCTCTAGCTGCAAAGTAACGTGTAGGCATCATAACAAAATCACCTACCTGAGCACAGGACTGAGACTCCCACGTTTTATAGAGTCATGCTCACCTTATGTTGAGCTTCTGAAGCTTCGTACCAGTGCAGTCTCATCTCTGCAACAGAGGAGCTTTGCCTTGCAGATTTGTGAACTTTAGCTGTCACCTATACATACATTTTTTGTATTTTAATAAGTAACATGCAGTATTGAATATACCTCTGTAGGGCAGCGGTCAAAACAATTCCCCCCAAAAGTCACCCTTACCAAAGCTTATACTGAGTAATTAGAAGTAGCGAGAATAAGGTGTTTTGGAGACTAGAGACTATAACGTTATTTCAATCTCTGACTAAGCCACTGTATGCGTCATATTATACCTTGTTTGGTTTCTTTTCTTTAAAGGTGACATTGCTGCTAATCTGCTTCAAGATGAAATTGCAAAAGAGAAGCAGGTATTTGATCTGAAACATCAGCATGCTAAAACAGCCGTGTGTCTATAGGGAGAGTGAAATATTTTTCAAATGACAGTTCCTATCAGTTTTTGTAAATCAGGAGTATAATGGGCAAGTTTATCTTGTAACCTTCGGCTTCTGAAGGGAAATATGAATGACAGTAAATATTAAGAATCAAGTGATGAGTGATGCTGGAGAAATAGTCCAGGTTATTGGAACCTGAGGAAGCAAGCAGGGAAGCAGGGGGATGGGAAATTTTGACCTGTCGGTGAGGTGCAGCCCAGCAGAGCCCACTCCCAAACTGCTCCTGGGCCTTCTTTCCAAAGGCCTCTTGGATGTGAACGAGGAATCAGGTGTGGCTCACCTGGATCTGTGGTGCTTGCCATCTTGGAGAAGTGGGCTACCTGAGCTCCCATGCTACTTCTAAGCTTCTGCAGTTGAAAATGTTGATCTTTGCTGCTTCTTAACTGCAGAACTTTGCTCAGAATGAGGGTTGGCAGCAGTGGAGCAAGGCGTTTGCTCAGTTAGCGTGTTCTTGGTATCAAAAATGTGTATCAAAGAGTATGGTAATCATAATGAACGTGTGAAGCGCTGCTGTGCAAGAGGCAGCCTGTGACAACAAACGCCTAGGAAACACGGTTAGCATAGAAGCACCTGCTTGTCCTAAAAGTCCTTGTTAGATCGGCGCTGTCAGCCATGTTGATTACAGACGAGGAAAGACATTTTTTACAGAGATCAGAAGTAGTGTAATTAACATACACCAACCACCGATCTTTTTCTTTTTTTCTGCCTTCTTGAACTCGCCTGCTGACGGCAACCCTTCCTTCCAATCAGCACGAGGTTTGTTCCACTTCTTGGCTTCCTTTATTTTATTCACTATGTTAATTTGCCAAGCATTACTCGATGACATTTGGCAGAGCTGCTGCAGTGCTGGCTTACTGATCTCTGTGCCTGTAGCTCTTGGGAGATGCCGATGAGTGCACTGTGCTGTCCCACTGCCCCTCCAGGATACTCTTAGCTCTGAGAGTACCCACCAGAGCCGCAGGTTCAGAGGAACAGAGACGCTGCTCTGATCAGAATTACACAACTGGATTTATGTTCAGAACCTAACGTTAGAAAAAGAGCTCAATCGGTCAGTGGTGGGTTGAGACCCACCGATGTCAGCCAGACGTGTTGGTGGGCTGGAACTACCTGGCTCCCTGAAGGGAAATCATACTGAGCGTCTCCACAGTCCTTTGGGTGCTCTCTGTAATACAGCGATCCAGCAGTAAGAGTTAACGCGGATTGCAGGTGTCAGTTGAGGGTTATTCCTTTGTTGCTCGCTTTCTCTGAAGTGCAGTCCTCAACCTGCTGGCTGTCCTTCTTCTTGACTCATAGATTGACTTCCTGAATTCAGTGATAGTAGATCTGCAAAGGAGAAACGAAGAATTGAACTTGAAAATACAAAGAATGTGTGAAGCAGCGCTCAATGGCAACGAAGAGGAGATAAATAACTATGACAGGTATAAATCTGAAAGGAAACCTTGGCTTGTGTTTTGGGAACTGTTGGTCGCAGTCCGTTGTCAGCCACACAGTGCACCAGCCTGATTTCAGCTATCAGGAAGGACAAACGTAGATTTCTCTTGAATTTAGTGATAGAATCCAGCCTTCTTTCTGGGTCCATCACTATGGTGTACCTGGTGGTGCAAAACAGTTCTCTGTAGTTATCGATCACAAAGACTGATATATCGTAACGTACCTCTTGTCAGTTTTGGTTGAGTCTGGCCCTTTCCGAGTTAAGTAGCAGAGCCGTTGCTATCAAGAGGCATTGAGATGGGGAGATCAGGTCCAGAGAAATAGAACTGAAACCTATTTGATACGTTGTGACTTCAGAGCTCTTCTCTCAAGGGAAAAGAGAAACTAGTTTACATGTGTTTCTTTTTTAAATAATGTCTGTGCAAGTATTTACAGAAACAGAGCGGTTGGTTTAGTAAATATTACAGTATAAGGGATTAGGGGGGTACTGCAGGGTAGTCAAGATGTCAGAAGATTTTCAGAAGGGGTTTTGTAGTTCAGCTCTTTTTGTTGACCACTGTGGTGTTTCCTCAGTCTCGGTAATTACAAGACGGCTAATCGTGCAGGGCAGGGAAGCAGGCCTTGCTCCTTTAGGAAGGAGAATTACCCTGCTTGACTTGTGCTGGTGCTGACCTTGCAGTGAGGAAGAAAGCTTGTCAAAGAAGAAGCCTCGTCTCTTCTGTGATATCTGCGGCTGCTTTGATCTTCACGACACTGAAGATTGTCCGACCCAGGCACAGATGCTGGAGGAGCCGCCCCACTCGGCTTACCACGGCAGCAGGAGAGAAGAACGCCCCTACTGCGATACCTGCGAGATGTTCGGGCACTGGACGGCCGACTGCAATGACGACGAGACCTTCTAATGGAGCGTGCCGCCGGGAGGACAGGCTGTGCGCCCTAACCGGACGATTTATACCACCAGCATTTGTGGGTGCTGAATGTCAGGAAAAGGGACGGTGTTTCTTGACCCCCTCACTCCCATTCCCCTTGCCCATCCACTGCAGAATCAGTAAATTGATAAATATTTTGCTCCTCTGCTAATAAATACCCTATATCCCTTTAATAAACTTAAGTGAAATATAAATAAATGATTTAACAAATGACTTTATGCTACTTCTTCCCAGGTTCTGGGTGTGTCCCCACTCGTAACAAGGAATGCCCCCATGCTGTTGCATCTATTGATGGGAAAACATGTATAGGAAGGAAGCACTATAGTTATATTAAAGCTTATTTAAATACCTTAAGATTATGCTGTTAATTTTCATATTTGCACTAAACCATTTTAAGGCTGAATTTGTACATTTAGATTTTCAAGCTTTTTTTGACACTGGACTGGGTTGAGAAATGTTTCATCTTCATTTACTCATTTGATTGTGATTTCGCTCAGTGAACGCGAGCTGGACGACAGTGTGAAACGTGAAATCTTGAAGCAGGTAAGAAACGGAGCTGCTGTGGGGGTTTTAGAAACCCGTATGCTGTGCACACCTGGAACAGTTTGTGGGACATCCCTTTTTTTTTGCGTTCTTTCAGCTTCTATATAGTGTGTGTGTGTGGTGTGTGTATGTATATATGCATATA
The DNA here is from genome assembly GCF_000690535.1 of Cariama cristata. Classification (NCBI taxonomy): domain Eukaryota; kingdom Metazoa; phylum Chordata; class Aves; order Cariamiformes; family Cariamidae; genus Cariama; species Cariama cristata. The sequence goes on along the minus strand of NW_009604285.1, from coordinate 297 downwards.
TATATTAAAGTTATATTTTGGGAAAAAAAAAAAAAGGCGTGTTTTCGTTCATCTCTTTCCGTGGGCTCTGCGTGGGGACAAACGTGCCCTGTGGCTGCACTGTAAATAAACAGAAAAACGTTAGCAGCGTTGGGGGGTGTTCTTACTAAGGCTTCCGGCGCACCGTCCCGCAGCAGGCTCTCGGTACCGGCCGACGAACGTTGCTGGCGTCACCAAACCGGGGGAGGATGGGGCGTTTGGTGCGAAAGGGAGGGGGTTTGGTGCCGGGGCTGGTGGCGTGGCGCCCGCCAGGGGGCG
>NW_009604284.1:61002-66596 GCF_000690535.1 Cariama cristata | reverse complement strand
CCCGGTGCGAAGGGTGCTAGGCTCGGGCAGGTAGGGGCTCCGGCAGCCCGTGTGACCTCCGCTTGGTTTTGGTACAAACACCCGATGCGGTTCCCTTGCTTAAAAAGCAAGACACACACACACACACACACACACACCATACCCCCAGCTTTATAAAATTTCACCTGAGATAGGAGAAATGAGACATGAATAGTGAAAGTTGGCTCATGATGTTGTCCAAGCTGGGTCCAGTCCTCCCAGTTCTCCCACCATGCCAGCCCTTCTGGTGTGTTATAGAGAGGGACAAGAGAAGAGGAGGTGAGAAACCAAAAACTGAGGCAACAGGGAGATGCCCAGCTTGAGGGAGCGGGATGGGATGGAGCGGGGCAGGGGGTCAGGGAGCCTGCTACAGCGTGGTGAGGGCAGAGGCCTAACAAAACACCGGGGCAGGAGCGGTACCTTACAGCTCTGCTGCTGTTTGGTACAAGGTACGCTCAGAAACATTGCTGTGATGTAACATACTGTTTAACACAAGTTCACACTGAAAGATGGAGGAAGGTGCTTCAGTTTCTGGAATCACAGTTTGACTGAACGCTGACAGAAGAAGTCCACGTACCTTACTCATTCTCACTTGCACACAGTATTACAAATTACAGGTTTCACAATATTTGGTGGTTTATACATTCCTTTCATCTCGGAAACAAGTTGTACAACGCTCAGATTTCTGAACTGCTCTGTTGTAACTTTTCTCTGAGTTGTAGAGATCCAAATGTATCTCAGGAGATAAAAAAAGCCAGTTACTTAGCTAAAAAACCTTCCTGACTTTAGCAGATCTCATTTTCAGAGGCCTGACTTACATATGAAGGTTTGCAGTTAGCAGCGTTCTGTGTCTTCTTCCTCAAATGTTCCTGTTGATTTCAGTGAAATACTCAAAAATGCCATTGTATTAATCAGAGAAAATCTAATTAATGTGTCTCACATTAATGGGTCTCAGAATTTGGTCACCACTGCTTAAAACCACCAGCTGTGATCAAAAAGCTCCTGAGATCAAAAAATCAGACACCCTTGTTGTGCAATTACAATGCACAGAGGGAAACCATAAGAGAAAGTAATGTTTTACTCATAGCTGTGTAGGGCTTTTTTTGTGGGGAACTGTATTTGAAATCCCCAGCTTAGGAATCCCAAGGAGTTTCTTAGTTACTAATCCTGTTAATTCTTGGAAAAGTAGTCATTTAGAACTGAAAAACACGGCACTGTAAGACATTACACAGTGTAAAATATTACTCATTTTACAAGTAGCCTCTACTGTGAAAATGTAGTGTTTCACTTCAGTATAATGAGAAATGAGTGTTCACATACAATTAAATAGCTATGGCAGCTAGAGTAACCCCTTACCCCGATTCAAAATACCTAAACCTTGAGGTCACCATAGTTCTGGTAGAGGGCATGAAAAGCGTTACACCACCATTTTTTCATTTGCACTGTTTGCATTTAAGTTCAATTGCTGATGAAAAAACACCAAAACCATCAAAACCCACCACACTGTGGTTATTTTAAGACTGTGTTATTTTAAAATGCAGGTCACACAACCTGAAAGGTCCTAAGTACCCTAAGAGTGCTGTGTACTCTTCTGTGTCAACCCTTCAAAAAGCCCAAGAAGATGGATTGGTTTCTCCTCAACTAGTAAAAGAATCTCAAAGAGTTAGAAGCCCAAACCTGTTGAAGTTTGGTGTCTTATATACAATATGAATTGCCTCAATACAGACCTGACTGGATGATATTTGCACAGAACATACACAATTAAAATTATAATAATGTGTCTGTACATATTGGCATCTCAGCTAACTGGGGAAAGAAGGTGAGGCTGAACAGTTCCCTTTAACATAGTTGTAGCAGAAAATAATGTATTTCATTTTCAGGAGGGGCAAGCCCAGTGTTATAGTGATAGGGTTTCACGTTGAAAAATGACTGAAGAATTGGAAGGATTTTCAGTTTCAAGCTGTCATGAGATCTTTATGGAACTCTCACTGCAGCATGGACATAAGTGAGGAGAAAGAATGCAAATGCTGTTATATTTAGAAAAGGATAGCGTTACTCTCCAGCTGGATACAACTGTGTCCAGTTGTTATCCTTACTGGTGGGGTGTAATTGCTGTTGTTCCATGCCAGTAGTACTGGCTCCTTGGCAAATTTCTTCAAGCCCAGTTCGTTTGCTTAGAAAGCTGCTAGAAACAACTGCAGGCTGGAGAGAGGTGAAGGCATTTGCAGATACATACTGGGTCGAGGGAGGGATGGAGAAGTCATAAGATAAGCTTGGAGGGCTTTTCAGTTGGAAGGCACCGAAGATTTCAGAGAGGTTCCTAATACCGTGGTGGTAAGTCTAGATAGATAGATAGATGCTCAGTTACATTTCTCCTGTTTAAATTGTGAACATTCTGTACATATGCTACAGTTCAAAATGCATACTGTGTGTATGTTTCATACTGCCAATGTTGTAAGATGATATAGATCATATTTTTTTGTCTTATGAAAATGCAGGAGACTCAAAATAAACTTCGAACAGTATATACTGCAATCTGTACTGTATGTTACACATCACAGTGTGATTTTGCTATATGCAGCACATGGACAAATGCCTGTTCTACTGGGTAGCTTTCATGTGCACAAGGATTTAAACTCCCAGGCTTAGACAAGAGCAGATTCTCATCACTGAAACGCCAGTGAGATATGTGTTATAAGCGACAGCAGGAACAAAGCTTGTTTTTCCACTCGCCCAGCGCTACTCATTTGAAGGCTATTTTCAACAGCTTATAGCTTTGCTCTACTGTAACCGTTGCAATTGCAATACTGCAAGTCCATTCTTGCCTTCAGTTTAAATGCACGTGAAGTATTTCAACCAAAACAATCTATGTATTTTTGTGAATAATGCTAAGGGAAAATACCCGTGGTAACGTTTGTAGTGATTTTGAGAAACAGCACTGCCATCAGACTTTGAAACAGGGTCAACAAATTAACCTCTGTGTCAAAGATAATCTGTCCAAATTTATTTAGGTTATAAGCCCCACAAGAAGAGAGGTTTTGTATACTCCAGTGACCCGCTGGACCTTTGGAGCTTAAGCTTCCATGAAGATGCCACTGGAACTGGGTCTGCTTCCAGCTCTTAGCTCAGCAGCTGTTTCCCCTGAAAGTGAAGCTCTGAGCTAATAGAGATCAGGCTGAATTCAGGGCAACGAAACTAAAAGCCTTTTTGTTCACTGCTCTCCGTCTCCCTTCCTGCTAGAACACAGGCTAAGGGAAGTGCGGTGATTTAAGCGTAGGACGAAAAGGCTACAGACCTCTCAAATCTCAGTCGCTAGATTTAAGATGAATACATTTGATTCTCACTTTGCGTTCTCTCCTTCAAGAACAGATCAATCTTCATTGAATGCTTTTGTAACGCTGTGCTGCAGCCTCTCTCCCTCCGATCACCTCCTGTGCCAGTCACGGCCGATCGGCCTGAGCTCTGAACAAGATCCCTCGTTGAGAGGGATGAGAAGACCCACTCATCTGGCCCTGCACTTTAAATGTCGTAGTCCCACTTCCTGCTATTGTGTGGACTGATGTGCCAAACACGTACCTGTGATGTGCATCAACATGTGGGCTCGTATCGTGTCAGGGAAAAAAAAAGAAGCTGAGAAGTCTACAGGGACAGGGGCGGTGGGGTTGGCTGGTAGAGATGGGAAACTGAATAGGCAAAGAGATCATGAATGGGAGCCAGGGAGGGAAATAGAAAAGAGGATTTAGGAACAGATGAGTGGAAATGGGATGAATGAGCAAGGTGAAATCTGGGAACCAAAGGAAAGGAGCGAAGAAGAGGAGAGTAAGACTAGGAAAGATTTTGAGAAGCATGACAGAAGTGATGCTGCCTCAGTGTAGAGATTGAGATGTGGAATTGTGATATGACTCGAAAGCCGAGAAGCGAGGTGGAACTGGAAATGAGTGGGAATGCCAGTGTGGGAGAGGAGGAGCCAAGAGGACTGAGGTGAAAACCACTGAGACAATTCCTACAGTTTTGAGACTGGGTCTCAGTGGGAAATGAGAAAGGGATTTGAGTCAAAAATTGACACTGGGAAAGCACAAAGCTGTTGGGGAAGAGGATCAAGAGAAGAAGGGACCAACAGAAGAGACTATATCTTCCTGGCTGCAGTTTTACTTGAATTAGATGGTACAACTGCAAAGAGCCTCAAAAGACATGGTCATGTCTCTCCTTACTCCCATCTGTGCCACAAGCCATGCAATCCTGTCATTTCCCTGCTGTTATATCTAGCAATCCTGTGGTCACAGTGAGAACTGGTTACTTCATAATCTGGCAGAAAACTCACTCACCGAAGGAGAAGAAGGAGTAGCATGCCACGAGATAAGCCATTGGTTCGACTGCTCGTGAAGCCATGCAGTCATTAGGTTGTGCAAGGGAATGGGCTGGTAGTCTGAGATGTGGACTGTGGGCAAATGAGACATCCTGGTCTGGGAGTTAAATGAAAGGGAGCTGTGCCACAGCGTGGAGGTTTTCAGCCCTGGTGGTGCTCAGAGAAATGGCATTATGATGGCACGTGGGATAATTTTCCCATTTTCACTCTGACTTTTTAATGAGAAAATTTTAATATATACATGTACCTATAAGGAGGTAATTTAGGAATGAGCTTTACAGGTAAATCCAGAGTATGTAGACAGAGTGGAGAGCTCCTGCTGCTTTCTTGTTGTAGCTGGAAACTTGGTAAGGCAAGGAGGTGACTGCAAGGGCAGTGGGTGTCCTGGCTAAGTTAGCTAAAGCCTCTCCTTGAGAGTTATATCCCATCCCTTTCTGTGGTAAGTCATATACCCTCATACCACTCACAGGCTAATTACCTGATAGTCCCTCATTTTCTGCAGGCTCAACTTGAGAGCTTGGGTGTGATTTGCCAAAGTGCTAAGCCCACCAAAAGAGATATATATCTGTAGATATCTAGATGTAAAAAACAATAGTGTATTCAAGACTTGCCCTTTGAACACATAATGCACTCTCAGCATGAAAAAACCAGCATTTAGCTTCCCTACAGATGAGTATCCATGAAAATATTAATGCAGGTGTACCCTAAACAAAAATTTATGTTTGCAATATAGTAAGGTGCTCACCTGTATGCCCTGAGCAACATCACAAAATTTTGCAGAATGCCCTATTCCTTGCACGGGATTGTATAGACTGAATTTGGCCAAGTTCTGAAGAAAGATAAATGGAACTATGTCACACTTCCCTTCATTAAAAGCCTACATTTCTGGGCTTTCCTAACTTTCTAATAGCTGACTTTGTAACCTTCAAAATGTACTTTTTACCTTTCATTGCTATAATTCAGTTTTATTTGCCTTGGGAATAGTGTAGTCTTTGCTAGCAACAAATATTTGGGGCAACTAAACAGTGTTTGTACTACTATAAAAGCAAATATCATGTATTAAGTTGTTAACTGGCAGGTGTACTTATATAAACAACATCTGGACAGTTTTCATTTCTCTGGAATACTGAACATAGGTATAGCACAATTTGGAAGAGAGGAGAGGAAGAGAGGGAAGAGAGGAGAGGAGAGGAGAGGAGAGGAGAGGAGA